>NW_025544758.1:0-116633 GCF_011800055.1 Colletotrichum gloeosporioides | reverse complement strand
AGCGTTATTATTATTCTTATATTATTATTATTATTATAAAAGAATGTTATATATTAACAGTTTAAAGTAGTAGAGTTACTTAAAGTAGTAAAGTTATTTAAAGTTATAGAGTTATTTAAAGTAGTAGAGTGATCTAAGATAGTTAAGGAGTCTAAAATACTTAAGGGATTACTATTACTTAAGGGATTACTATTATTTAAGGGATTAGTAATAATCTTAAGAAGATTAAGAAGAGATAATAGAGATATAACTTCTTAGATACTATAGGGAGATCCTATTTATTAAGCGTTTAAGCTTATTTTAAAGATTAATTATAAGTTATAATATTATTACTTCTTAGGTTATTTAAGGCTTTAGTATTTAGTATTAAAAGAATTAAAGTCTTTAATATTAAATATAAATTCCTTCTCTTATTTAATTAGTAGCTTAATTAACTCCTACTTCCCTTAATAGAGGGTAGAAGCTATATATTTAGATAAAAGTATTATAGAGGTTATATACCTAAATAAAGGTGTAATAGAGGCTATATAATTATCCTCTACTTCTTTAATATCTAAGTAATAAAAATAAAAGTGAAACTAAAGAAGCTTATTATTTTTTTCCCCCTTCTTTAATATTAACTAATAATCTCTAAATACTTTTAAAAAGATATTATAATCTTTAGATATACTAATAATAGATAGTCCTTTCTTTATATAAATATTAGTAATAAACTAAAATTCCTATTATTTATTAAATAGCTAGGTAGTAGGCTTTTTAATAGATAACCTAATAAACTAGAAAACTTAATCTTATAGAGTTAGAAGCACTTAAGTAATATAGTTAAATAGAGGTATTACTATACTATCTATTTATCTCTTAGCTTAGCTTATAGTATTATAAATAAGAAGAAAATTTATAAATTAAATAGTAGTTTAAAAAGATAGGTACTTATATACTAAGTAATAATTCCCTAAGTCTAACTTAGATATTAAGAATAGTATATATAAGGCTAAGATCCTCTTTAGTTATTATAGCCCCTCTTTTTTTCTAAATAAGGATTTATAAGGACTTTTCTATAGATTTATTAATCTATTACTTTTAGTAATAGTTCTTAAAGTTTAATATTTAATTATAGTGAATAGGTTATATAATAGTTTAAGTTAGGGTAGTAGCTAGTATAAATTAGCTATACTAAAAAGAGCTATTATATCTAAAACCTAGCTAAGTAGACCTATCTAGAATGTTAATAGATTATACTAGTATATTATATAGGGTAGAAGGCCTATCTTAAGCCTTAGAGGACTGCTAAATATAAGCCTTAGAGGGCTGCTAGATATAGGGCTTAGGTAGTCTCTTATTATTAGTAGCTAGGTTAATAATTTTAATAGGAGTTAGTGATAATACCTAGCTACACTATAGGTAGTTATTAAAACTATAAGTAATAAGTTTATTTCTAATATTATAGTGAAGGTGATGTTTAGGGTGTTTTAGATATTATATTTTATATATATAGGGTACTATACTAGTAATATTAATATAATAATAGTAAGGGGGATAATATATTTAAAAGGAGAGGATTTAGTATTATTAAGGAGTAGAATAACTCTTAATTTAAGCTGAGATAAATAAAGATATATATATAGTTAGGTATATAATTAGGGTACCCCTTTTTAAATATTATTATATATTTATTATAAACCTCTTATACCTCTTAGTATAGTTTAAGATAGTATCTTAAGCTAATTTATTATAGTGTTAGTATATAAGAGAGATTAGTTAAGATATCAGGCTAGTCTCCCTTATATCTATTATTTTATCTAGTTAGGTATTCTACTATTTTAGAGCACTATAAGCCCCTCTTAGCGTTATAGTTTATATAGTAATAAAGTATAAGTTTACCTCTAAAGTTTAATAGATAGCTTTTTTTTTTTTAACTTAACTATAGCTTAACCTCTAAGTAATTACTTAAAATTACCTATAATTACTTATAATTATAAGTATTTATTTTAACGCTTACCTTATTTTAGTAAGGCTTAATAAGGTAATATAACCTTTCTATTAGTATAAAGTAAGCACTTTACGTTAGTTTCTTTAGGAACTGCCTAATAGTTGCTTATTACTATTACTAGTATACTTATTAGTACTTAATAAGCTAGGAGGAGGTAGCTACTTATTACTATTATAGGTGCTCTCCTACTATAAAGTATTAAGAGGAGGTATTATCCTTAAGCCTCTACCTCTTATAAGGCTACTAAGGTAACTTACTTATAGTATTTAATACATATAGGCTACTTAGAGGGGATTTATCTAGAGTTATAAGGTTAATAGGCTTAATATTTTTTAATAGTAAGATTAATAATAAAATATTTATTAAAGAGCTAAATATACTCCTAAAAGTAATTATATAGGTAATAGAATATACTTATAAAGCTCTTATAAGCTAGTAGTGTGTAAAGAGCTCTATAATATACTTTATAGTAGTATAAGTTAAAACTTTTATAATCCTAAATATATTTATACTAAGTAGTTTAGTAATTTAGTGATATTTCTACCTATACCTAAGAATGTTTAGCTATCCTCTTTGCTTATATAAATCCTACTTATAAATATAATAACTAATATAGTAAGCTAGAGGTATAGTAGTAGGAATAATATATCTATTTATTATTATTACTATTATTACTATTATTAGCACTCTCTCTATCTTAGTAAGCTTTAATAGTAGCTTACTTTATAACCTCTAGTAAGTACTTAACCTCTTAAAGCTTAGTATTAGATATAGTAGTGTAGTAATTATAGAGGGTTTAGTAGTTATTACCTTAGAGAGGGCTTATAGTTTAAGTTAGGGTGTTAAGGTGGTAGTAATAGGCTAGGCTTATAGTATTAATATTAAGCTAGCTTATACTTAGGGTAGCATTAGTACTATTAATATTAGGGGAGACCTATTAGCTATACTTCTTAAGGGTAATAGAAGCAGCTTACTTACCTTTACCTATTAAAGTTAGTATTTAAAGTATTAAACTACTAGTAGTTAAATATATAAAAAGAGCAATTATTACTTTAGCTATTATAGTAGTAGTTAGCATATATACTAGAAGTAATACTATCCTTATTATTAAGGGGTAGAATATATCTAACTTATATACCTTCACCCTTACTACATTTAATATAAGTGTTCTTAGCCTTATTACTACTAATCTAAATTATTATTATAATAGTATTATAGTAGCTTTTACCCTTCTTAAACTTATTATTTATCTTAATATTAATCTTAGTATTATACTAGATAGAAGTATTAGTAAGATTGCTTATAGTACCCTTAATAGGCTTCTAGAAGTCCTTAATAAGACCTTTCGTATAGATATACTTCTAGATAGCTATAATTCTTTTATTAGTATATAATATATAATAAATAAATAGAGAAGGATATACTCTTAAGAACCTTAGTCTAAGCTAAGGCTTAAGAAGAGGACGCTTTCACAAGCTTCTAGGTAGTAGTAATCTTCTACTAATAAGAAGGAGTAAACTTAGTAGCTTTATTATTATCTTACTTTTAGAAGAAGTGCTTCTTATATACCTACTTAATTATAGGCTTTTTAGTACTAAGACTAATAAAGTGAGAAGGCGTTTACTCTAAAGATCTAAGGATATTATTATAGTTATACTAGTTAGCTATCTTTTCTATTAAGGCTACTATTATTAATATAATATAGGATATATTCTGAGGAAGGATTAATAAGTCTTTTTTAGGTTTTAGAAGAAATAAGTAAGGTTAGTCTATTATAATAAATATAAAGTAGGGTAGTTTACTATAATAAATATAAAGTTAAATAGGGAGAAGGTAAATATTAAAGGGAAAGTGAAATAATATTAGATATAAATATAATAAGAGTATATATATACTAAAGAAGGTATAAGGATAATAAAGAAAGTAAAAGTATTATTAGATATTATAGTCTTTTTTAGGAAGAATAGAATAAAAAATACCTTTAAGATAATATCTTTTATTATATAAGATATATTAATATAATATATAAAAAGGTAAGCTATAATAAACTATTCTACTTAAATATTTTATATTTATTATATAAAGTAGTCTTTAATATTCTATAAATAGTATTAATAAGGTATTTATTTAGTTTTAATATTTAACTAAAGCTACTTATTAATTCTACTTATAACTTAATAGCTTTTAACTATTTTAGATACTTAACTATACTTAAAGTTATAATTAAGTAGCAGATATATATAAAAGATATACTTTTTTTTCCTCTTTTAAATAATACTATATATACTCTACTTATAGGAATATTAGAAATATTATAATAATTTCTAGTTATCTATATAAAGGCCTGTTTTCTACCTACTTACTATTATTTCCTTTCTCTTCCTATAAATATACTATTAAAGATAAAACTAATAGACTTAGAGTTTTTTCTCTATCTTTATAGTATTTAATACTATCTTTACTAATACTAGCTTTAGTAATATACTTTTTATAAGAATAAATAGACTAAGTAGTAGAGTAGTATTAGTAAACTATAACTAATAATACTAATATTCTAGAAGAAAGGCTATAGGTAGCTTTTCTATAGAGAGTATTCCTCTAAGTGTTAGAAACTATACTAACACTATATTTAAACTTAAAGGGTCTAAGCAGATAAACTACTTTATACTTCCTCTATTTAAGTTATAATATAATAGAGGATAATATAAATAGCTCTATTACTATTTAATATTATAATCTCTAATAAGTTACTATAAAGTTACCTTAAATAGTAGAGCTTACTAATACTAAATAGTAGTATAATAACTAATTTATAAAGTTAGCTAGTGTTTTATAGTAAGTTTAAACTATTTATACCTAATATATAAGCTTATTATTATTATTACTATTACTCTATATAAAACTCTACTTCTCCCTTTAATAAATACTCTTCCTCTAGTTTAATAGCTTTCTCTTCCTTTAAAGAGTAAATAATACTCTTTTATAAAACCTCTAAGTAATCTTTTTAGTATAGAATACTTTATAATACTAAGAGCGAGGATATTAAATTTATAAGGTGAAATTTTAATAAAGTTAATAGTATATTAATATATAATAACCTCTAAACAGCTAATATAGTTAGTATAGCCTTTTAGTATAGCCTTTTAGCGTAAAGTAGTTAGCTTAAAAAGTAAGCGCTTTTTTATTTACTTATCTTACTAAGAAACCTCTTTTTATAAGAGAAGAAGCTTATAAACTCTTTTCCTACTTAGCCTATTTATACTTATACTATTATTCCTACTTAAAGATAAAAATACTAGCGCTATAATTAAAGAGGCTAATCCTATTATTATTATCTTTATTATTACTATTATTAATAATTAGTTTTAGTATAGCTTTCTAGCATAAAGTAGCTAGCTTAAAAGGTAAGCACTTTTTTAGCTTTACTATATCTACTATTATAATATAGCTAGTTTTTAACCTCTACGCCTAAGTAACTATTATTAGGGATAAATAAGCAGGTAAGATTTCCCTATAACTATAATAATTTCTATAAGATTTCTTAGGTAGAATTTAAAACCTATTAAATAGATTTAATTAAAGACTTTTACTAAGGATATATATATTTAGTCTTAATTATTAATACTAATAGCTCTCTTTAGTATAACACTTAAGAATTAGATTAGGTTTTAGATAATTCTACCTAAATTAGTAAATATTATTATACTATAGGAATTTATAAATAAGATTATAGGCTTTTTTGAGAAGTATAATAAGGATTTAGTAGAAGCTATATTAGCCTTTTAATTAAATTTATAGTATAACTATAGCTCTCTTTATATAACCTAACTATATAATGCTCTCTAGCTAGTATAGAATAAACTAAGTAATTATATATAATTACTTATAATTATTATTATCCTTATCGTTCTTATTATCTTTATCGCTCTTATTATCCTTACTATCCTTATTATCCTTATTATCCTTATTATCCTTATTATCCTTATTATCCTTATTATTATTACTCTAAGTAGCTTAGATTGAGGTTAAGTAATTATATATAATTACTTAACTTCTTAAGGTATTAACTTATATTTATATTAAAGCTAGAGAGTATCCCTTTTAGATAAATATATCTAGAGAAACTTTTAAATAGAAAAATTACTTTATTCTATCTTATTTATAAACCTCTTTCTTAGATATCTCCTACTATAGATAACTTTTATAGTTAAATATTTAATTATTTTAATTACCTTAATTTACTCTTTCTAATAGTGAAATTACTAACTATANTAATTACTTATAAAGTTATAAAGAGTTAAAGTTTCTATATCTAAATAATTCCTTTAGTAGATACTTTATAGTTATTTATATTATTATAAAGTAATATTGAGGAAGTATATATAAAGAGTATATATAAAGTATCTCTAAAGATATAATACTACTTTAGAAGTAATACTTTATTTTAACTAAAGTAAAATAAAAGATTAATTAAAAAAGTAAAAAATTAATTTAATAGAATAAATCTATTAAATTAATCTTAAAGAATAAACTAGAAATTAATAAGATCTTAAATCTAACCTTATTATAATTAGTAGATAGAAGATAGGTAAGTCTAAGGATTTTTATAAAATAACTATAATTTAATAAATAATACTTAGTTTTTAGATATAAGCTAGTTAAGAGAGGATAGATAATATATATTTAGTTTTAATATATAAATTAGTATATTTAGTTTTTAGATATAAATTAGTACTTCTAATTAAGATATAATAAGTTAGAACTAAGGTAATTATTATAATATATTATATTATTTTTAGGGTTTAAATAATAACCCTCTAGAGTTACTAGCTCTAGAGACTTATTAGTTTTATTAGTAGAGGGTAATATTAATTAGACTAAATAGCTATCTAATTCTATTTTATAGGGAGTATTTATTAATAATTTATTATTAAAGTAAGTATATAAAAGGTATTAAGTATAATAAAGTATAAGATAGGATAAAAAAGTAGTATAAGAAGGTATAAGTAATAAAAATATATTAGGATAGAGCTATAAGCTTATAATTACTACTTTAGGATAGAAATAGCTTTAGGTATAATTATAATTATTTACCTATAATTATACGTAATTATAGGGTTAAAGTTAGGTTAACTTTAACTTATATTAATTAATTTAAATAAGGTATAGGGTTAAGTTAGCCTAACTTTCGTCCGCAGAACCCTAAAACCAGCGGTTAGTGGATCTACCCCAATGGTGCACCGTAGTGGCTGGGCAATTTTGACAGCGCCGTGCCGCAAACTTTCAGGGTCCAACATGAGAAGATATGCCCCAATAACGCCATGACGGTCAGCAAATGGCGCCCGATTGATAGCTGAGCCCACACCCACGTGCGCTTCGCATTGCGAAAGGTCCAATCAAGCACCGGAACCCCGGACAGTTCGTGATCGGTGCCTAGAGGGCGACGATAAGCCAGCCGGGGTCACAGTGGTCACGCGTAGGGCTAACGAAGGGTATCCCTGCTTCAGCTAGGCGGAGCTTGGCATAGCCCGGCCACTTTGGGGGAGGCAGCCCGCAGCTTTTGGGGAGGTTGGCGGGATGGTTTGATTGCGTCCATGCCGTTGGTGACTGGTTCGAGATTCGGCTTGGCTGCTGGAAATAAGACGAATTTCGTTGAGCAGGCCAACCCCATTATGGCATGATGCTCCTCACCATTCACGACTTTAATGATCCTTCGCGATGCATCGGCGCTTCATGGTCTCGAATCAACACCGAAGAGCATACAACCGTGACGTTTTGTGATCATAATGAATCGCTCTTGAAGGGAGTAATTGGGAACCGTGCGAGTCATCAAGCCGGAGACCGAGCCAAACTGGGACCAATGTCTGTTCACAACTCCGCTATCGCAAAGTAAGCTTAAATGCGCTCCGACAACTTACCCAAGTGGAGGTCGCGAAGAGGCTTGGTCAGTGATGGGGTCTGGTCACAACTGTGATCCACGTTTATTGCAACTCAAGATCCGGGGGAATGATCGAGATGAAACATGGCACGGATCTAATTGCAATACAGCGCCAAAATTAGGTGCTCCTTAGACTCAACGGATGGCAGAGAGCCCAGAGGCGGTGACTAGCTACATATGCAATGGCATTCATATGATGATTTGTAGAGAACCGCGATGTTCCAAAAGCCTTTGTTAAATCTTTTAAAGGAGTGTGCAAATTGGCCACGTCTACAGTTGACTCCGTGAAAATCCCTTCACGGATTGTATGACCCGAACCGATTTCCGCCAATGGGAATTACCGCCATTGGGGGGCAGGAAGAAATTTTGATGCTCAAACCACCGTCATGTCTGCGCGGTGGGATATATACGAAATTGCAAACGTCTCAAGGGACAGCTTTAGTCTGCGCGAAGAACGCCAACGGACCAAGCGGGCATGACGAAGCTGAAGTTGTCGCCAGAAGACTCGATGCGCGAGATGACCGGAGGGGCGATGGGAGATCCGGCATGGCTGTTGGCACTATCCGGGTCGTCATTGGCCAGAATCGACAGCGTCGCAATACCCTTTCCTGCAATCTTAATGTCCATTTGCTGCGGCTCAGCGGCGTAGTTGGCCAGCTTCACGATGTATGTCTCGCCGGCGCTTACAGCGCTCCAGAAGACCGGGTCAAATCCAGAGTCAGAAGTGACCTCGTGGGTCACATCGCCGGCGTTGTGTGCAAAGAGTTGTTGGACCCAGTAGCTGGACGTGTAAACGATGGCGTCAGGTGCCTGTTTGAACGGGATCAGGTTGGGCTTCACATGTTTCCAAAAGTTAGCTTCGGCTTGCCGTTTTATTCCCAATCAGGGAAGGACAAGAACTTACCGCCCACTGTTGGTGGTCCACAAGACTGAGCAAAGGCGCAAAAGCTACGCCGCGAATAAGGTCGCTGTTGCGTTCCAGTCCAAGCATGAAGACGGCCTCGGACACTGAACCCCTCATGTCCGAATACTGCACGCTCCAGCGACCCATCTCTGCGATGATGTACTTGTTCCTGCGAGAAACATTGTCCCACTGGGCAAAGTTGAGGATGTAGTTCTCAGGGATGTTGTACTCATGGTAATCGATCCACGCGTCTTCGGGGAAAGGGTCAGGCAGGCAGTTGAAGCCGGTGGCAGAGGCGATGAGCTGGAGATCCGGATACTTGGGATGAATGGCATTATAGAATGCGGCGAATCTCTCAGCATAGCTGCTACAGCCAAAGTCATCCTCGTTGCCAATTTCGACCCACTTGACGGGCCATGGCTGTTCTCGCCCGTTCTTGGCCCGAAGAGCTCCCATAGGTGTCGAGGAATCGCCAAGGACGTACTTTTTAACATAAGTGGTTAGATTAAGTGTAACAGCAGGCTTCATGTCTTGTAATACGTACTTCAAGCTCTTGGAGAACTTCATCAACGAAAGGTTTCAGAGTTTCACCAGTGATGTGGGTCCCGTCGAGAGAGTATCCAGAGTAGACGTCAAGGAATGGCTCAAGGCGCATGTCATCGCACCATTCAAAGTATTCATGAAGACCTGCGGTACATTAGCTCTTTCTGAGTTCAACTTCGTGCGGCAGAAGCCATGCATACCAAGGGCATCAGTGTTCGGGTATCCCCAGGCACCTGTGCTTTGTTAGCTTGACATCCTGTTTGGAAGAGATTCTGCTAATACCTTGGTGACCAGGACGCGAAGTTATGGCACCAATCGTCTCATTCCACTTCCAGCGGTTCTCGACATTCGGCCCTTCCCTAATTCTAGTTAGACATCGCAGGTTTCCCGCAAGCATCCGGGGCGCAGAGCGTACAGGTTATTGCCGCCAGGAAATCTAAGGAACGATCCACCTATGTTGTTCACCGCTTCGGCCAGTGATGGTTTGAGTCCGTTGTAGCTAGATCATTAACCTGAGCCGCAGTTCTGGTTGAGTACGAACAAGACATACCGATTATGGAAGGTGGTAGGATAGAGCTGCGGAAGCGCAAACCACATCGAAGAGCCGGCGACAAGGCCCGCATCAAAGGTCATCCTGTACTCTATATCCGTCAACGACGAGAAGGTAGTCGGCTCACGTTGGTGAAACTCGGTGAACTTGTCGGTGGTGGAGTCGACGTAGAAAGTAACGTTCGCGAAAACCTCCTTGGTGGAAACACTTTGCAAGATCCAGTTCATCTGGCCTTGATAGTTGCCACAAATGAAAATGTTGTGCGAGTGAGGACTGCCATCAACCGGAATGCCCCAGTAGCCCTCATTGGCGAACCCGACCTGACCTGTGGCGCCAGCTTCGACACTGACTTTGAGTGTGTTGGGGAGAACGTCAGAGAGGGGAACTGAAGAATCGACTTCCAGGGGGGTTCCCGCGATTGCCGAATAAGCTGCTAATCCAGGATTGTCGCCTTGGAAGCCGTTATTGCGGATGAGCTGGCCATGAATACCGCCATCGCCGGAGTAGTTGATGTCCTTGCAGGGCATGTCCATTAGTATTGCAATTTTCCAAGTCGCATCAGCCAGCATAGTACACACCTCGAACATGATTCCCCACATGGTAGAAGAAGTCTCATTGCCACGATTCTGCGATACCGTCAAACTGATGGCACCGCACTGGACTGCGAGCGAGGACATCAAAAGCCCTGCCAAGGCCTTCGAAGATGAGGACAAAACCATGATGTCGGCAAATAATCAGAAACGAATTCTTGATCAAAGTGAAATTCCCATTGTTTGTTGAAGTCTACAAACATATCTAGAATATTATAGGCATTTTATATGCTTCAATCCTAACCATCGCGGTATAAGTCCAGAGCCAATGACCGGCAAGCGTTTGTCGTTCGAACGGTAGCCGACGATATATCCCACCGGCCGTCTTTGAGGATACTGTTTATGAGGTGTGATTGACTCTGGTCGCATTCCTCGTCGTGGGACGGAGAATCTGGGGATTGGGCAGGTTGCCGTACGCTGTGCCACTCGGGTAACGCGCCAATGGCGTGACACACCGAGGTCATTTCCGCGACGCCGATGCTATCACCGAGATGTAGCGTTCTGCAAGACTGGGCGTACCTGAGCGCGTTGCATTTGGCGATCGCAATAAAACCATGAACTTGGGTCTTCCGGCACATTGATATCGCAGATCCTGTGTACATCGTTGGGACTAAAGAGTAAGAGTTCACTCGGCATTATAGCTAAGGGGTGGCCCGAGGAGTATGTGGTTCACAATGCACCGAGGGCCAAGACTTTCAAGACTTAAATGCTAAATCTCAAAGCTCTCACGAGGCTACATTTCGACCGTGCCTAAGTAAACCTCGATAACCAAAACTCTACCATCACCGAGAAAACGATGGAAGCGCCAAGCCTTGTGAGAACGGTTAACATGCGTCCCTGCGCAAATGGCCACAGTTAGATGTACCACTGATGCTATGCAGTTACTGCATTGAGACACAAGGCACTGAAAATCCGCTTCACATAGAGTGATGACCCTGAAGTATGGTTCCCTTGAAGCTTGAGGGTCACAAGACCGGTTTCTCGCTATAACCTTCAGTTCCATAGGGCTATTGGCTTGAGATCTCACCGCCTTCGGGCTCTATAGGGACCGACTTACTTGGATATGAAATCTCCTATTACTAATTCCTTGCATACTATATGCCTGTGCCGCCCAGCGATGGCTTGCCAAGGCCAAACCGTGGCCGTTGTGCTTACACCCCGTCTGCTTCGGGACGGACTAAGCCTAAAAGGACCGTTCGTAACCCCACAAACATGTCGCGGACTGGATTTGGAGTGATTCAGCCTACGAACGGAATTGCGAGAGTTTCGCCTGTCTGCGCAGGTTTTTGAATGCATTCACTGTCAGCGTGTTCGGGCAAAGGGCTGTGCAGCGTTAAGTGCGAGCCACCGAATCGCTCTTGAGAACCGAAATATGAGTAGAACAATGATCTGGGATTTCACGATCAATCCTGATTCTCTCGATTTACGATCTCTGGATAATCGTCATGACTTTGAGTATCCAATGGACACGATGGCTGATCTAGTTGAGACAGCCGCCGCACTGCTAAATCTTCGTTGAATTTGGTTGTATAAAGACTATTCGTTGAGCACAGCGACTTGTGAGAAGATATCTATCACCATCGCATCGCATCGCATCGCATTTTACACTCGACTTCGGATTCTTCAACACTACAGACTCCATCAAACTCTGTCTACCGACTTCAGAAGCTTTCAGCATGCGCTTGTCATTCTGGTCTGCTGCGATTTTCGCCGGCTCTTGTCTGGCACAAGGTGATCTCGCTGGGCTTCTCGCTTCGCAAGACGATCTCAGCACATTGCTTGAGCTAGTCGGCCTTGTTGATGGCCTTGCGGAGACCCTGGCATCGGCTTCCAACATAACCATCATAGCCCCGACCAATTCGGCATTTGCCAATGTGCCACGAGACGTTCCAGAGGGCGAGGCCATCGAGCTTCGCAACGACACCATCGCTATTGCAGCCTTGCTTGCCAACCATGTTTTCAAAGGAGTTTATCCATCCAGCGTCATCACCGAAGTCCCCACCTTTGCTCAGACCTTGCTCAACGGTTCCTACATCACCGCTCGCCAGCCCTTCTCCAACTTCACTGGAGGCGCCTACAACGGACTCGTCAAGAACGGGAAGGACGTGTGCATCCTGTCTGGGGAGCAAACCATCTCCACGGTCACTCAAGCTGTGTGTGACATCTTCATCAACACCCATGCTCTTAAAGGCGCTAACGTAACGCGTAGGACATCAAACTTGGTGAAGGTATCACAATTCACAAGGTCGATACCGTGCTGTCCTTTGGAGCCCCATTTCAGCTCTTCACATTCCGAGCAGGCTACCGCGCCATGAATGCCGCTCTGGAGGCGGCTCACCTCAACTTTGCCTTTGGCGAGACTGGAGCCGATGTTCAGGGTCTCAACATTTCCGACTACACAATCTTCGTCCCAACTGATGACGCTTTCAAGTCAATCGGCTCTGTACTTGAAACAGCAGATCTAGAGACACTTCAGCAGGTGCTCCAGTACCACATCATTCCCAACAACGTCATCTTTTCGCCGTCTCTTGGAAACGTGACAGTTCCGTCTCTGCAAGGCGCAAACCTCACTTTCACCGTGTTGCCGGACGGATCTGCCTGGGTGAACAACGCAAGAATCACGTTTCCCAACACCATTTTGTATAATGGCGTGGCTCATGTGATTGACAGGTTGGTTTACTCCAGTCAACAGCAGTTCTTCGCATTTTATACTGACGTATTGTTAGTGTCTTGAGCCCTGGAAACTTTGATCGTGCGTCTCTACAGCCGTCTAAGCCGGCTTCTGAGCGAGTCGCGTTCCCAAATGCCTCCGCGGTCTCGAGCTTGCCTTTCTCGAGTGTTTCTTTCGCGACGGACCTTATGGCTTATACGACGACTCCAATTTTGCTTCAAACTGTTGCTGCTGTCGCCACCCCTTCAGCTAATGCGACCGCTACGACGAGCCAGCCTGTTCCGGTTGCAACTGGGGCTGCCAGCGGATTGATGCCTGGTGCAATTTTGGTCGTTTCTTTTGCCATGGGCCTTGCTGCACTGCTCAGCTAAACTTGAGAAACTAATCGAGCGTCTTCATTCGTGAAATTGAACGTGCAATAGAGTCGTTTGGAAATTGATGCATTGGAGATGGAGGTAATTAGGACGTTTTGTGGAATGGCTGGTTGGTTGGCATGCGAAGGAGATCTTGATGCTGTTTTTACCTTGATTATCTGTTATGATTTTCACACCTTCATTATGCCTATTTTCATCATTATTATCTCAATTTTAAGCAATTCCTTCGGGATTTCTTCATTATAATTTCCCCGATAGAGTGCTATCTTGTCACAATAAGTCTTACACAACAGCGGTGGTGACAGAGGTGGCAACGAGAACCGACGACGACGGCAGAAGCAATAACAATGGCAGAAGCAGTGACGACGGCAGAAGCAATAACAATGGCAGAAGCAGTGACGACGGCAGAAGCAATAACAATGGCAGAAGCAGGGACGACGGCAGAAGCAATAACAATGGCAGAAGCAGTGACGACGGCAGAAGCAATAACAATGGCAGAAGCAGTGACGACGGCAGCAGTAAAAATGACAAGAACGACATGGGGTATCCATTTTTCTTTCTCAAGAAAGGAAGATAATTACTTTGTAGCTATTAATCTCCGCTCGCATAGCAAGACTCGTGCGTAGAAGCAATATGTGATTCGGTCTATAGTCTCAAATCTATGTGGTATCATCTAATGCGCGTGCTCTGTCGAACTCTATGTACAAGTGAAGTGCAGTTCCTGACTCCGTATTATGCTATTCGCCCTAGTAATCAGCGTCGATGTACTCGGCGCAGATGAGGTCGCCCTTGAGGTCCATCACATCGGCAATAGTCTTGTTGGGGATAATGCCACCCATCCAGAGGACGTGGTTGAGGGTGGTCTCGTTGCCCGGGTCACCGTCGTAGTCGGTGTAGGCCTTGGACGGGTAGAGCCAGCGGTTTTGTGTCATAATGAACTCAGGAGGGATGATCTGGCCGCTCATGTCCGTCAGACGAGCAGTGAGGTTGGCCTCCTGCCACTTCTGCCAGAGGCGATCCAAGTTGGCGTGGTGCAAGAAGAAGACAGGGTCGCCAGGGCTGGCGTTCTGGTTCTCCATCTGAAAAAGCCATTGTTTAGTGACTTCCCTTTCGTGTGGAATATTTTGATAGGAAGACTTACGGTTCCGCCAGTAGCAAGGTGTCCACAAGAGTGAGGCGAGTCAACGTAGCAGAAGTTGGCCTCGTTGTAGTTGTCCTTGGCGAAGCAGGTATCGACGTTGGTCTGGTTCGCGAACTCCCAGGCCGTCTGGTTCCATCTACGAGAAAGGCAGTACTCGTCGTAGTAGTCAACACCCCAGATCTGGTCCATGCGGAGAGTTGTGTTGGCAAAAGCACCGTCGATAACGCAGTTGACGCCGTCGGTGGTGTTGACGCCGTTAGTACCGAAGCTGAACTCGTCGGATCCCCAAACAGAGGCATTCTCGATGGACCCGAGGACCTCCAGATCACGTTGCTCATCCCAGTAGGGAAGAGCGCCTTTGTATCCACACTCGTCCTGGAGAAGCATCTCTTGGAGGCGAAGGAAAAGGCGGTGCCAAGGAAGGAAAGCACTGCGCATGTCAGTTACATACTGATTGGACGTTGAATTGTGTGTCACATACCCGACTCCGTGGATGAAGTTCGATTGCTCGACGTGGCAAGACTGCAGCTCGTCCCATCGAGAGATAGCACCTGTGATGCCGCTCTTGGCGGGGGACTCCATCAAGCACTTGACGGCCTGAAGGTAGTCAGACTTCTCATCATTGGTGAGAACGTGCCTATTGAGTGTCATTGTCAGCCCTACTAACGATACAAAGCTGGTATAGGTGGGTCTGATGTCACTCACCATGCCTTTCTTTGGTTAAGCGAAGTGCAAGTAGAGTTAGAGTAGCTGCCGTTGCGAGCGAACGGTGATGCGCTAGCAAGCCCAAGGGCTGAAACGAAGCCGAAAAGAGTGGACGACCTCATGTTGATCAACGAAGGACGTGCAGATCTCACACAGATCTGCAAAAGAGTTCGGACGACAAGTAAAGAGGGAACAACCCGATGGATTGGTTGACGTTCCAGCAATTGCAACAGCGCGGCCCTACCAGGCTCACTTATACTACGACATCAACTCCGCCAAGACTCCAGGATTTCTTTTTCGTGGTCCAGATTCGGAGATCAATACAAAAACTGCCATGCCCCGAAACCCACTGACTACGGAAAGAATTGCGATGGACCTACGATAGGGAGCCGCGCAGCCCGCATGTTGCGCGGGACCTGTGGGAGTGCTCCATCGCGGAATATGGCGATGCTCGAGATAAAGATTGACCCATGCGCCGATTCGTCTCAAGTTGCCCATTTTATGCACATTAGCCAGGGATCGGCAAGTTAAATTCCTGTCCGTGTTCGTCCCAAGAAATTCGCAGGGCTTGAATAAGCATGGAAGGTGACCGAAACCGAGTATTTGTGGAGTCCAGATGGACCTTAGCCATCATTGAACAAGGAAGAGACTTCTTGGCTTGACCTCCTGCCACATCTCCCACATACCGGTCCTCTGGGTCATGTCCGAGAGGGACTACCTTGGACCTGCATTTGAGCCACGTTTGTTGGCGTTTACTGATCTAATGGAGAATAAAACCGGAAAAGCCGGTCGGACAAAATTTGATGGTTTCGGCTCCCACATCGCTTCTACTCTATTACGGGGCTAACTTCTAGACCTGTGACATCTTGATCTGGGTGGCTCCGATGGAGACAGCCGTTCTGCTTGGTTCCGCATGTGGCGTTGGTGACGACGACAGCGAGTTCGCCTCGGTTGCTCAACCATCCGACTGGAAGAGCAAATGCCTTGTCGGGCATTTCATCTTGAAGCTCAATTTGAAGAGCTTTCTTATCTGTCGAACTCCCTCTGACAGAGACCTGGCACCGCAGCCTATTCGCCCACACGAGCGTTAGCGACCAGTCCACACGAGTCAGAGTAATTTCCAGTCAACTGTAACACGTCTGATATCCGACGTTAACGGGTTTCAGCTAGACACCTCGCCAAGTTAGCATCCCTAGTAACATGTATTGTAAAGATAGGAACTAGAAATGTAAAGATACCCCAAAAATGAAATGTGTGCTTTGTCGCGAGGCTATTTCAAAAACTGAACCCCCTGCAGGTACGACAAGTCATCAATGTCCGCAAAAGAAACAACTGTGGGTATGTCAGGGGATCGCTCAGCATTATGTAACATAAGAATGGGGGGTAAACAATTTTATTCCCATCTTGGTGGACTCGCCCTCGCCTACTTGAAGTAGATGTGAGATCCAGGCACGTTTTCTCGGCGACAACCCGGAGTGGGGCTGCCGGCTCGGAGGAAAACCGCGATATCGGAGCCGATAGTTTACGAATTAGGGTACGCGTCGCTACGAGGCAGTGCCAACCGAATCAAGCTCAATCGTACTTTATGTTTCCCGTTGCCAGGGGTTCCAAAAAGGAGACTTTACTGTAACCTAGCAGCGATCTTCACAAGCCCCAAGACAAAAGCTCGTATGCAAAGGATTCCTGTAAAACTGAGTGCTACCATTTTTCTGAGGCCATTTATGAGCGAATATGGAACCAGCGACACGAAGGCAATGGACAGGAAAGCTATGCACACATCAGTGACACTCAGTAGTGCAAGGTTCAAAACGTTTGTCCCCTTTGTTGCTGACGATAGAAATGGGGATCTTTTGAAACAGAGATAGAACTCGCTCTACGTAGGGGAAGACGCAGATAAGTGATTACTGTCATTGGCTGTGTTCTTGGGCGTAAAGCCGCCACACGCGGTGAGGCGGTCCATTGGTTGATATTCTCGGCTGTCTGATCAAAAATGACAGATCCAGATGCCGGGCGCGAAGCGCGCGAAGCGTGTCCGAGAGGCTGACCCCGCTGGAAATTGATCTGTGGACCTCTACGACCAGGGGCGAGGGATGGAAGAGCAGCAGCGATTTGAAGGCGAGCTTGATTGTTTCCTCGAAAGACTCAAACCTGGGCATGTTCTATGCATCCGGTGCTTTAGATTTCTGCAAAACAGGTTGTGTATGTTAAACTTCCTATTTAACTTGAAGTAGAAATAAAACTGCTTTCCCAAAACATTGGCGAGTTCGCTGGCTTGATTGACCAAGATATTGCAAATTGCCTAAGGTCAGTATAAACCTCCTTTGCGTACTCTGATTTTGGAATCATCCAAGTGAGAGAGTTCATTGTCGATCTCAGTGCCCTGATTGTCTTATGATACGAGGAGATTTCCGGGTGATCTAGCAAGACTAGGTGTACCAATGCAGCAGTGAAGGCTGCATGTATGATCATGAAGTCAGCGATACTATTAGAGTAACGTTCTCGGTATGTTTTGAGAAGTGCAGTTATTGTTGAGGCAGACTCCAAACAGTGATTGTTGGCAAGCTGACGCTCAGCACTAGTCTGCTTCAAAGATGGACGATGTAGGAGGATCATGCCGGAGTGGTAGCATAAACTTTCTCAGATGTCAGTTCTGAAGCGCGTTGTCTTGTTTACAATCGGACTGACTGAAGTGAAATCAAACTCGGCGGGCACTCTGGATGATTTGTGGCTCGAAGAGAGGCTGGTAAAGCTGTGAGCCATGAAACATATCGAAGATTACCCGTTGATATTGCTTCCTCTGTCGAAGCAGGGCACATGAAAGAATATCTGATCGTGGATAAGAAACAAGGAATAATAACACTGGGTCTCTCGTGCACTTACATGTCCCCGAGACATACATCTTGCATATCAGCCAAGCTAAGATGATACGCATATACATCATGCGTAGTGACACCAACATCGTTTCTCTCCTTGAGGGTTCTCTCAACATTATGAACGGGGGACTGGACGGAAACATCGCAAGCAGCCATCAACACAGCACGCCCCTGAAGAATTGCCAGGCGTCTAGCACACAGTGACGTTAGCCCATGAACGATGCTGAGTTCCGGTATCTACTCACCTGTCTAAAAAGAAACAAGCCCAAAACGTCGTGTGTCTTTCTATGTTGTCGGAAGTTTGTCGCATGCAAGGCCCATCGTGCAATGAAGCTGGTTCGACATGAAGACCCATAAGCTTTGCTGCATTGCAGGCAATCCCTAGACATTTCCATTAAGCGTGGACGTGAGGGAATGCAGAGTTTCACATGACAACATACCTAGGAAAACAGCTGCTGACTCAAGCTTTCCTTGCAAGATAGCCAAGTACGACCGGAGTAGAAACGACTTAATGTTGGGTATGCAAACATGCTCGATCTCACCCCCACTCAGTTCGGTGAAACGACTCGAGAATGCGAGGTTGACTTGGTGCTGTCGCTCAGGATCGCTGTCTGAGTGACAGAAAAAAGCCCCAACGCCTAGCACACTTATTTTGAGTAAAAGGTTGGTTGCTGCGGTCTGTTGGAGCTCGGCGGGTGAAGAGAACAGCGGAAAATGGGAGTGAACGTGATCCCAGTAACTCCTAAGGTACTCAATTTCTGTTGGTAGCCATTCTGTGCGGCGGTAATGAGCGACCTTTTCGGCTATCGAAGGTCGCATTGTCCCGGATGCGGGCAACAAATGGAAGTTGCTAGTTGGTCCAACATAGACCGTCTTTCCGGCGACTTCGTCGTGTATCAATGCACCATTCACAGAGCACATAGCCCCAAGAGCTGAAGTTGTCAGCTTCTCGTCGTCAAACTCCAGACCTAAGACACTGAATTTCAGAGACTCAAGAGGCCGTTCGAGCTTCATTTCTTCATGCTCCTCGAAATCAGATTGGACAGCAACGCCATAATGTGCATCCCAAGTTGAATCAGTCATTAGATCAAGTCCGAGTGACGCACTAGCTTGCGCTTTTCTGAGCTGAGATTCCAAAAAGGCGATTCTGTTGTTCAAGGCACTGAATTCGGATTCCGTGTGTCGTGACTTGCGGCCATCGATTCGACTGTATTCGCAGTTTCGGTCAAGTCGAGCGCATGTGGCACACTGCGGTTTGACGCCGTCGCATTTAATCCTTCCTGTCCGGCACTGATGGCATGCCATTGATACCCGAGATGTCTGTCGCCTCGTTCGCGGCAATCGATTGGAAGACATGATGGGTTGCGTCAGGAAATTGAAAATTTCCATCCATACTTAGGGCGAAGATTGGACTCAGACAAGTTGTTATAGAGAATTCCTTGAGTACCTAGCCGGAGCTTGAGCATGTGCGTAACCTATGCCATCCATGACGAGCGGGGCCGATAAGATGAACGAAGTTCAACCAATGAAATGCAGCGACCATATCATAGGAAAATATATTCCGCTCAATCACCATGAGCGGCTTGGATTAAAAAAAAAAAATAAAAA
The DNA here is from genome assembly GCF_011800055.1 of Colletotrichum gloeosporioides. NCBI lineage: Eukaryota > Fungi > Ascomycota > Sordariomycetes > Glomerellales > Glomerellaceae > Colletotrichum > Colletotrichum gloeosporioides. The sequence goes on along the minus strand of NW_025544758.1, from coordinate 96,746 downwards.
ATTGTTAGCCGTGGGTGTCTCATTTGATGTGCTAACAAAAGCTCGTATCCTATAAGGGCGATAAGGATAATAAGGGAACGGAGACGACGTGGACGACGGGGAACGACGGGAATAATTGGGACGACGGGGGACGACGGGGGACGACGGGGGACGACGGGGATGACGGGGACAACAAGGCTTACGAGGACAAGGGGAATAATGAGGACGATGAGGACAAGAAAGTAAGATTTACGAAGGTCATCAAGTGCGAATTGTATCATTTCAATAATGACAAGCCTATGTGTATCCTAGTCATAGAGCCCGTCGATTTCTTCTAAAGTCTTTCCAGCGGTTTCGGGCATCCAAAAGTAACAAATGAGAGCAACCATAACGCTGAAACCACATATCATGAAAAGGGATTGATACCCAATGGCAGCAAAGAGGTAAGGACTGATCATGCTGGCAAAGAAAGAACCTATTCCAAGACCAACTATACCCACGGAACTACCTTTAGCCCTAGATTGAGCAGGGAAAATTTCGGAAGGATACGTAAAAGGACACCAGACTGTTCGCAAATATCAACTGTCAGCTTATGTTTCACAAGAAGTGCCGAAGAAGATGTAAGGACATACGCCATGTTGCGCCAAAAACGGCGTCCCAGAGGAACACCAGAGCAACTGTTGCCGAGCCATAGGATTTAGCTAGTGCGGGGTTTGTGTATGTGTACTTGTTGACGAAGTAGCCGCACATGCCAATCAGAGCCAAAACGACGGCCCCAATGGCTGAACCACCAATCATGGCTTTACGGCGACCTATAGTGTCGGAAAGCAAGGCACCAGGAAGGCCGAAGGCCGCTTGAGTGATAATACCCAGTCCTGCAAGAAGTGCTGCTAGCTCGGACGACCATCCGCCAGTCTCGAGGATTTGGATACCATACCCAGAGACAAACCCCGAACCGACCATTGCTTGTGTTGCGAACTGTATGAAAATTGCCGACCAAGTCCGTCGAGCCGTTTTCAAATCGTCCGCAGCCGTCAACATAGCCCAGTAGCTTGCCGATGAATTGTGTATACGTTCCGTCTCTATCGCCTGTGCAATCGAAAGAAGCTCGGACTCCACAATTTCCTCAAGCTCAATGGGATCTTCGATGGACTTGACACTCCGAAGACCATCCCGGGCTGCATTGATGAGGCCGACTTTGACGAGCCAGCGTGGCGATTCAGGAAGGAAATACACCATAGACAGAACAGTGATGACGTAAATCAACTGAAATGACATCGGCAGCCTCCAGACTATCTCGCCTGTAGTGTGCTTGGCCAGACCATACGGGATGAAGTAAGCGATGGCCGCGCCCGTAGCAGCGCAGCACATCAAAATGCCCATTGTGCGGCCTCGGTGGCGATGATCAGCGCTTTCAGCTGACCAGTTCAGTCCCACAGAATCGAAGGATCCCGTAGCGCAGCCATTGAGAAAACGAAGCGTCAGAGCCCATGGAAAGCTCTGCAGAGATGCAAAAGTTGGAATGATGGCAACGGCGAAGATGCCGGTAAAAACAATAGCACGTCGGCGGCCAACGCGGTCCGAAAACGAGCCGACGAGAAGGGCGCCGAGGATGACACCAATCCAGTAGACGCAGTTGATCAGGCCGATGAGGAGCTGAGTATGATTGCTTCCGTCTGTAAGTCCGACGACTTGGAGGTACGAGTCTAAACCGGAAATGCTGCCCATGAGTGCGAGATCTATAATTAGTGTCAGCTGCATGTGATTTCTGCAGAGAATTTCTCCTCAACAGAACAAGCAGTGAATGGTGCCGAAACCAGGAAGGATGACAATTATAACTTACTGAATCCTGAAAGTGACATGATGCAGCATCCACAAGCAACTACGCCAATCCTCGAGACCTTAGGAGGCAGCCCAACGAAACGGTACGTCGGGGATGGCCCTGGCATGTATCGAGCCCATGCTGGAACGCCGTTCGGTATCGCGTCTGTCTCTCCCAGGCCGAAGTCGCCAGAGTCGCCACGGGTGACATGTGAAACAATTTTGCTCTTCATTGCAGTTGAATAACCAAGACAACGGGTACAAAGACTTGTGTGATTTTGAATGAGACGGGACTGGTGGCGTCGCATGGGTCAAATACAGCGGGTGGCCCTTGCCCTTTTTCATAATGCTGAGTCGCTTGTTGCTTCCATGCCGGAGGAAATATTAATGGGAGTTCACATAGACAGCAGTGTTGTAAGAGAGGTCGCACTCCTTATCTGCGTGATAGCAACCGGAATTTATTTCGCGGATCGGGCAAACCTTTGGAAATAACGCCAGGGTGATACCGCCATGAATCTGATAAGACAAAAGGGGAAAGTAGCTTATCGGAAGCTCTTTCAGTGCATTTGACGTATCAGAGATTCCGGCTTTCTAGATGGACGGAGGGATCCGTCCGGCGTCAGGTTGGCTATGTCTGTGGGTCCCAGTCATGATACCAACCGGAAGTTGATATACGGATACCGATATACCGATCACACCGTTGAATTATCATTGACACCAGACGCCAAAACAATGTGTCAAGATTTTACAGGAAATAAGGAGGTGAACTGCGTGTGCCGTATCAATACCTCCGGTTGGAATCGTAGGTTTGGCTGCATTGACCAGTTCAATAATAGCTTTATCACTCCAGCGATTGCGAGCAACTGAAAACTGGCTTAAAGTCAATACCATTATCATAAGTCCGCAATCACGAACGCCTAGTCAAACCAAATACACTGTAGCTGGAAAACATCCAAAGATCTCTCCCTTTTACTTGAAAGATGAACAGCCACGTGTATGGAGACCCCAACGACCCTGTCAAAGTTGCAGTCGTGCAAGCCGAGCCTTGTTGGTAAGTGATTGACCGGCCAGATCTTCATCGCATCTTCGGCATTTCTGTGTATCTTGTAATACTAACGGTCATTTCTTGTCTAGGTTCGACGTTGAAGCTGCAACTGTCAAGACATGCGAACTCATAACCGAAGCGGGCGCGAACGGTGCGAAACTTGTAGCGTTTCCAGAGCTCTGGATTCCCGGATACCCCAACTTCATCCATGCGAAAGCAGCCAAGGAGACCATGGATTACAACCTCAAGTACTACCGCAACTCCATCGATGTCCGGTCCGAGCACATGGAGCGCATCCGTATGGCTGCCAGGAATGCCAGCATCATGGTTGTCGTGGGCATATCGGAGCGCGACAAAGGCAGTCTGTACATGGCCCAGACCTTCATAGGGCCAGATGGAGACGTGCTTCTCCACAGAAGGAAGTTCAAGCCCACCGCTCAAGAGCGAATTCTATTTGGTGACGCAGTAAGTGGCCAATAGAGCCCCAGCAAGCCTTTGTGCTGACCTCGTCGTGCCCAAAGTCGGGTGACTGCACGTCGAATGTAGTTCAGACGCCCATCGGCCGGATCGGTGGCCTTCAGTGCTTCGAGCATCTGCAACCTCTTTTGAAATACAATACCTACTTTCAAGGAGAACAGATTCATGTTGCCTCATGGCCGAATCTCTTCCCTCCAGTCGGCAAAATGCCCTTCTTCAATACTGTCGAATCGTGTATGATGGCTACCCACACCCTTGCCGTAGAAGGCGCAACATTCGTTCTTCTCGCTTCATCAACGCAGACAGAGAAAGGGCTTATAGCCAACGGGCTTGTGGATGAGAGTGAACATGCCGGTCAAGGGGGAAAGCCCCACACGGCGGTCGTAGGCGGCGGGTTTTCCGAGATCATCGCTCCGGATGGTCGCACGCTGGTGAAGGCGCCTAGCCCTACGTTTGAGGGTCTCCTCTATGGAGAGCTCGATTTTGACGAGATCTACATCGCAAAGAGTATTGTCGACACGGTGGGGCAATACTCACGCCCTGATCTTTTCACTTTGCAGGTCAGGGGCAAACTCAGGCGGCAATGTGAGTACGACGAAACAAGCAATATTGATCATGTATCAAGGTTTCCCGATCTCCCGATAGGATGAGAATAGTTTGCAATTGGTGGAAAGCACCAGTGTCAATTTCAGATTTGATACATGAAGACTAGGACCGTTTTAAGGACGAAACCTTACTTGCTTGTGACTGTATTAAATGGTTTTGGCGCATTAAACACTTTGACAGGATTCATGATCCATCTAATTACCGTCAAAGTCAGACTTGATGTAACGCGACAGACGTAGAAGCCAAACTAAATGTGCTAGCGTGTGATCGAGTGGACTCACTTGGGATCTACAGAGCTCTTCAGAGCTTTCATCAGGGCAGTCGTGTTGACGCCCAGCTCGTTCAGGAGGCATTCCTTCTGTAGTATCAATACACTGTTTACATGCAGGATGAGGAAAAGTGACAGACCTTCTTTCCGATGCCAATACCATGTTCCCCCTACACACATGTTATTGCCTGGTCTCAAATGCGAGCTTGGTAAACATGAAATCGTTGGAAAGTGCTTACCAAGACTGTACCTCCAAGCTCGACGGCTCGATCCATCATCTTGAGCACGCAGTTTCCACACGCTGGACGTGCTCTTCATTCTTTGCATCGTACATAACGGCTTGGTGGAAATTTCCGTCTCCGACGTGCCCGACGATAATAGCAAAAACTCAGAGTTTGTCGGATTCTTGCTTGGAAATATCTGTGAAGGGCATGCTCAGTATCGCGTCACCCTCCCAGATCTCAGACGTACCATTAAGTTCTGCAAGCTTAGATATAGGAACTGCAACATCAGTTGACCAAATGTTGAAACCTTGAGGCTCAATGGACGTCATTGTCCACAGCGCCTCCTTCCTTCCCGACCATAAATCGATTTCTTCTTGCTTGTTTGCGGCAGACAATATCTTGCTCAGGCTGAACGGTTCTATGACAGACTTGACGGAAGCAATATCGCCATGAACACCCTCTTTGGTACCAGAGAATCTGAGTCAAGGCTGCCATTAGTATGGTTCTCGACATTTCGGTCCAGATGACAGCAACTCACCTGAGAAAAAGCGCGGGGTTTTCCGGAAATTTCCAACGTCTTACTGCCGCACTGCCATGCATGTTCAACACCCCCATCTGCACGTCATTCATGAGCTCCAAAGCAGCCAGCTGTATCCCTTACCGTATCAGCTTAGATGCGGCAGTAGCAGCATCGTTCATTGAAGCAAATGAGACGACGGCGACCTCTGTTTCCTGCGGTAATACAGCAAGTTTATATGTAATTTCGGTGACCATGCCAAGCGTGCCCTCTGCTCCAACGAACAGGGAAATTAGGTTATAGCCGGCAGAAGACTTTCTTGGCCTCTGTCTGGTCTTGACGATACGGCTGTCAGGTAGCACAACTGTAACGTTGATGACCCAGTCTTTCATTGTACCGTATCGGAATGCATTGGTACCGCTGCGACTTCCTTAGATGGAAGAACATGTCTTGATATTAACGACATACCTGCAATTTGTCGAGACCATACCACCAATCCTCGCTGTTGGTGATGGACGAGTTACAACAGCGACTGCGACTTTTTTGAAAGGTAAACTCCCTTGCAGTCTGATGTAGCAAATATAAAAAGAATGTTATATTGTGAGAGTAGGCCGATCCTACTTCACTCATTTGCGTCTACGGATTAAATACTTCTTCAGACCACGGAGACGCTCTTTTGCATCTTACAACACCAAGTCCTCCTTACAAATTGCAAATCTCAGATAGTTCTCTGCCAGAGACGAATTATCCGGAAGATAGAACTCGGTAGCGATTCTCAGTTCCATAACAAGTAACCAACACAGCTTCAACAACTTCAAGTCTCGAGGACGGGAGGCGACATGTGCTGGGAATTCGTAACAATGTTACTAGCGCATGGCGCATCGCCGGTTGCTCGAGTGCCATGGGCACGATGACACGTAGAAAATGGGTAGAAACGATCATCTACGACTGCCAGCACGTGAGCCACAGTCTGAAGGAAATGGTTCAGCAAGTGCCTCTTCACGATATTTCAGCTCTTCAACAGTTGTGGCGTTACTCTGGTTAGGTTTATTGAGAGCTGTGGATAGAAGGGACGTAGCCAAACCCAGTTCATCGTCGCTGGCGCATGGCATGCCTAAGCCCACAAGGGCTGTGCTATTTGCGAGAGCCGCTGCCTTTCTCGTCTTGAGGCGATCATCCGATTCTGTAAGTGAAAGCGAATTGGAGAACGAGGTCAACTGAGTAGACAGATGGCTGCCATCCAGACCATGGACGTCGGCCTATTCTTGGAACAGGTCTGGACTGCTAACAAGCACATCACTACTCGATAGCAGAGGTGAGCTGTGGTTCTGGTCAGAGTTGCTGTCGCAACTTTCACCAAGTTACAAAGGCAGCAAAAGAGATTGAAGCCATTTTGGGTTCAGGAGCTGTCAGCTTTGACGAAGATGTTATCGAAGCGCATGGCCACTCAGATTGGTCCACTTCCAACTCATCCGGTCGGCCTGTAGCCATTGTGTATCCGAATAACACTAAAGATATATCTGAGATCGCGAAAGTTTGCTACAAGCACAGCGTTCCTATGGGTACGGGCCCCATCAGTCCAGATTGTCTTTCCTGACTGACCGTGTAGTACCATTCGGGGCCGGTTCGTTGGTCGAAGGGAACGTTCCATCGCCTTACAACGGTATCTGCATAGACTTCACGTACATGGACGAAGTCGTCGCGTTCCACACAGAAGAGTCTGCGAGCAGCCCCCACACATCTTGACTAAATTGGTTCCTGACACAATGCAGCACCCCTGCTTTTACCCTGAGTTTCACAAAATACAAGATCCTTACGCCTCAAGTTGCGTGTTTGTGGCTAGATCCAGTTCAACAGATTTTCCATCCGGGTGGATATTGCTAGGTATCTAGGCGGGCAGTAAGTACAAGCAAGCGAGAGTAGGGATGGCGGCGACGATAGGGATAGGGACAGCATGGACAACATGGGCGACAAGGATGATAGGAGTAAGAAGGATGATGGGGATAAAGTGTTTCAGATAAGACAAACTAATAGGCTTAATGTAGACAGTTATCCGCTTGGATAGCAAGACCAACCTTTGTAGCCTTTTTTGAATATTATCCTCATTATTGCGGGTGATTCCTACTATCGTCTTAATTGTCTTTATTATTATTGGAGTCCTTGTAATTATTGTCATCAATATCATAGCGCATGAAGCTTCGAAGAGTTCAGAGACCTTGCTGGGTAGGACACTAGTTCTCACGTGCTCCCACCTAAGTCTCCATTATACATACTCTCAGCTTCCAAGGTGCGAAAACCTTAGGCTATCAAATCTTTCACAAACCTTGAACATTTGGCTGGTTTTGAGGCCTCTCTGGTTTCTTCACTTCACGGACATATCTGTTCGCAACTTCAGTCGGCTGGTTGTGTGTCCTCAATCGGGGGTCATACCAACGACGCTCTCCCAACGCCATGTTCCTCTGCACCTTTAGCCTGTCGTCGCTGATTTTGTCGAGAATCCCGCGCCCCCCACCTTCGAGGTTCCGTCCATGCAGCGTGGTGTCAAAGAACGCCCGTGTTCGCCTCGCATCTCAGCTGCCAAGTCAGATCCCAAGCATCACCGTCGGATGGGCGAATAGCCGGCGATTTTCTAGTATCTCGCAGCTTGCAGCACCATCGAAAAGCCAAATCCCAAAATTGTTTTTGGGACCTCCAAAGAGGCATGACTCAAGGTTATTGTTAGCACCTCCAGCGAACAACAACTTCAAATTGTTGAATCCACCGCTAGCATTCATGGAAGATGTGGATGTCTATAACGGCAAATGCATACCGACCTACACGTGACCGGACTTACGTCCCCTCATCCATGGCATTCGGCATCACCAGCTATTCGCCTTCTCTGCAGAAGTTGCCGACTTATGTTCACGACCCGGGAATGAGCTATGTGCGAGGGCCCGTAACGCTCGCCTCATCATGAGTAATATAATACCGGAGATGCTAACAGATGCAGTGACGCCTTACTGCATATGGTATCCCGATGTAGCCACAGAAGAGACGTATCGCGAACTATCTCGGCGGTATCCAAGAATGCGGTATCAGGTCGGAAGAGCTTGCGCAGTCGCAGGCTATAACAAGCTATTCGACCAGCTGCAACTGCTTCTAGACGTCTCCATTGCGGAAGAGGCTGAAGACAGCAACAACGCCTACATCCGAGATGCTATCATTAGCAAGCCAGTGAGGTACGCCGTTATGAACGACTACGCCAGGACTATCGATATAGATAAAGCGAGAGCCGGCGCATGTCTTAACGGTGATACTGCGGTCAGGTCATCTCTCGAAAAGAAGCGTCGTCATGGCCACGATACCGAAGAATGTGACTTTCTCAGATATTACTCTCATTACTTCGACATCCAAGAGGACCGCCACATACGCCCTAAGCATTGGCGAGGCCCTGAGCATACGGTTCTACAAAGCCAGTATGCGGACCTGATTTACAAGCCACTGCCCCGTGATCTACCACCTATCATAAAGGATATCCTCATCATTATGGCTGCTTGGGACGGCAACATTGATCGCTATTCACGGTTAAGGCGCCCGCAACCTGTTGAAAACGAGATCTCGGCCGTCATTCGCGGAGCATACCATCATGCTCCCTTTGCGAGGTGGCTTGAAACCTGCCTAGAAGATCTTTTCCTTGACAAGTCGGAAAGCGTGCTAGTTCGACAAGCCATAAACGCCCGTTTTATCATGAATAATGATCTGTCCAGGATAGACAGGTTTACACATGGAGATAGCCTTCCTGAATTCTTCTGGTGGCCTCATTGCCCACATCCAATAAGGCTACGGGAGTTTGCATGGCGTCGGCCCAATATGAAACATCAGATTGCTCTTGCATGTATCGCCGGCGAATACCGGGAGCTGTTTGATGAGTTGGCGGTCAATGTGACGTCAACAACTGAGATGTGGGAGGTTGCTTACCAGTGTCCAGACGAGTACGATCGAGAGCAGGTCAAGAAATACGCTGACGCCCAGGGAGTAACGTTGTACAGAACTTTCTCGGCAGGAAGCCACAGATACCTTGGACGCATGAAGGAAATGTACAGAACGAGCTATCTTTTGCATTTACCCAAAGAGCTCCACAATACACCTGACGAACACAACAAGGACTGGGAGGAATGGGACCACCCAGCGGGTGAACTGTTCAATTATCATATGGATTCTCAAATCGCGGATTGGCAAACCTTCATAAGCGCAAAGAATGATGCTATAGAATCGTTGGGAAACACATACGGATGTTTCTATCACTTATCTGCAGACGATCTTAGACGACGTTCAGAGCCGGGCCCTGAGCCACCTTTTCCGAAGAAGTTCGACTCAGATGAGGACGACACAGAGCAGGACGACATATATACATGGTAGCGCAATCTGCAAAAAGGGTCTCAATATATAGGTAGGTATGGGTTTTTCACAGAAAAATCGAATAAGGGCTGTAAAGTTCCACAAAGTCTTGAGCTATTCGCGGCACAATGGAGATAGAGGCGGGAGCGATGACGGGTGCGCTGAGAAAGGACATGGGGAATGACGGGAAGAATGCCACGGCTGAGAAGGACGGGGACATGCGACGAGGTCCAAATGAAGAAACTGGGCAGCAATCAGTTCCAAAGCTCCCCTCGAAAACAAAACTCTTCACAGATACCACGATACACAATGAATACATTGACTCAACTCACAGCACATTGGAGGCCCAACGACCGAACATCTCGCATTCCCACAATTGGGGCGTGAGCTAGAGAAACGCCGGCTTAGGCCTCGCCGGTTGTCCGGTTCAAAATCGAAGGAGATCGAGAAAAGTCCTCTCCTGGAACTACATCGTGTCATGAACAGCCGATAAGACATTATCGTTGCTGCAACTTGCACATTGGGAATGTTTCACCAGTGGAAGAAATTTCGCAAATTCTCCTACCACATCTCTCTCTTCCAATCTTCCAAAGCATTTTCTGGACCTCGTAAACATGGATATGTCGGGTTCCCACTGGCGCTGGGGGCCAAAAAATTGTCGCGTGCCGTCAACCCCATCGAAGCGATCGTCTCGGGCTCCGCGAAGTTTCTTCAAATTTTTCCGCGTCAATTTTTGGCAGCAGACCGCAAGGACCTCCTGTCGATCACAGTCAGTATTGTTTGACGAGGGAAGCGAGAGACGACTTGCCAAATTAACAGCAATCTGGGATGGCCCTGCAGAGTCATTTGGACGGTTCCAGACCGTGGCTCGGGGTGAGCGCACGCCACATGTGGCGCGTGGGGGAGTTTGCGAGATAACGGTGAGAGGTTGAGTCAGGGACTTGTTGTGATCTCGGCGGTCCCGAAATAGCTCAGGTGGACGTTCATATAAGATAAAGAAGATGGAAACAGCTGAATGGACTGAAACATGTAACAAACTCAAGCTTTAGCACCTAATAATATCGACTCTCTTAATCCAGACTTTATTTTCACAACATGGTTTCCGCAACAGTCTTGTTCACCATTGCGTAAGTCGCCCGTTGAGCAAACCCTTGACGATGTCCGGTCCCCAACTCACAAATCACAGCGCGTGCATCGCCGGCTCAGCAGCATCCATCGCAGACTGCGTCGGAGAAAACTACGCCGGCGTCTGCATGGATGCCGGCGCCCCTGGTCTCGCCCACGACGGGCTTACACAGAACTGCTGCCAACCTCCCCACGGCTCAACGTACAACGATGGTCCCGGAGTATTCGTAAGTCCACCCCTTCCCAAACGTCCTTGGACCTTTGGAAACTGCCATGAAGGCTTTTGGAGCTAACATTTGTTTTGCAGTGTTGCGTCCGAGGAACCGAAGAAAACATCAAATACCTGCAGGCATGCTGCTCAGGCAGCGGCCAGAGGGACGTCATTTTCAACCATGCCGGCAACCTTTGAATACGGAATACCACAACTTGATTATACAAATGCACAAGCGGGCGGGGCTGGGATAAATAAAAGTTTTCCGATTTTCAAGGGCATAGACAAAAATGGGGATTTCACGACATAGAGAAAAGTTCTGCTCTTTCATATTATAGACAAAAGTACCTCTCAGTCTTGCTAAAAAAGGCAAGCGGGTGTCTTAACATTTGAATCTTTTTGCTTGAGATTTAACTCATGCGGATGTTTCGTGTGTCTCGATCTTTCTCATTTAGATTCTGGTCTCTCTGTAGAGCTGTCAAACGTTGAAGGCTTTACGTATTCCGAATAACAAAGTTACGCCGCAGCTGACGATACCGCCAACGTGGTCCATCATCATGCGAATGCCTCAAGGGAAAGAAATACAGTCGATCATCTCCACGCCGGACGTTTACCTGAACCCTCCTACCCTCGATAGATAAGGTGTACTGGGCGCGTTTAGTAGCGTGTATAGCGAGGTCATCCTTCCAGAGCATGAAGATTCTATCGAGGGTCATATCAGTGGCCAACTCATCGTAGTCCGCGAGTACTTCGTCTGACGTGGCAATGTAGAACCCCGTATCGAGGTGTGCACCGAGAATAGCATGCAGGCTCTCAACGCAGACTTTATCAATGTCTATAGAATATGCCGTCGGGGGAGTCTCCCTCTTCTGGCTCCAGGCGAGAGAGATATGGACATAGACATTGACGAGACGGCGAATTTGGGCAGCGATAGAGGAGCGGCAGGCGTCAACGGCTGCGGCGACTTGGGCTGGGGAGACGAGCATTGCTGGTCCTGCGCTGGGAAGAGTGATATGCGAGCAGTGTATTCACGGTTCTCTTCCATCAAGAACAACAGGGATAACAGTGACGACAGTAAACATAATTTAGATAATGATGTACCAGAAAAGCATAATACGTCTATTCAAAAGCACACCTCATAGCCAGTCCACCGCCTAGACGATTACTACATAAAGTCTCAGTTCGATGCCTGGCTAGCGTCTCTCGTCGCTAAACTTTTGAGCATTTTGGAGACAGCATGAGCATTTGGTTGAGAAGGATGCACATCACCTACGAGAGCATGCTCGAGAGCCCTCGCGCGGAGCTAATCTGTAACAGCATGAAGCAGCCTTCGTAGAATACCAAAGCGAAACATGCCTCATCACAGACCGCTGGCATTTTCCTCTCTGGTCTATCAATGGAGATGACTAGCTATGCGAGAGCCGTCTCCTATCCCACATGAATCTCCAAAAGCATTCAACCGCGGCAACAAGCAAGTGGCGGCAAGCAAAAGCGCCGTCGCGGCAGAGTCCCCGATGCAGCATCAAGATTCACGTATCGGCGCAACCCTTTTCTCGGGCCGCGTTTCCGCCAAGAAGGTGAAATAGATCTAGATAAATCTCCGAGGTTGCCAATCTCTGCGACGGGAATGACATCAACGAACAGCAGGTCTGTGGAATATCGCAACACCTGGACGATTGAAGGGGAGAAATACTGCACGGTTCGGCATGTTGATGGTTCCGCTGGAACATTGGTAGATCACATATTGGTGGGGCGGCAGGTCTTTCTTTTCTTTTTACCTTTTCTCTGGGTAAGGTCAGAAGGAAGAGGCCGAGGATGATGGACGTGTGACGGGTTCCGTCGCTGCCGGAGTCGAGTCCGGGGAGCTTTGATTTGCTCATAGACATAGCGCATGAGAAGGGCAAAAGGTGTCGAAAAGATCCGTGACAGATCATCTGATGGTCCCGTTGTTCTTTGCGTGACCCCAGGCGTTTGCTGCGGCTCTTTCCTCCTCAAAGGTGGACTGTTGGGTTAATTATGAAACAATTGACGTAGGAGTCTGGGCTCTCTTTCGACGCGGAGTCAGCACCCACCGTGTTCATTGGTCGCCTTGGAGTTGTTCGTCTCAATATCCCTGGAGACGTGACTGCTCGGCGAGCGGCCCGAGCAGACCTACCATTATGCAAAGTCATTTACCATTTTCATGGCATATGGCGAACGCGCTTTCAAGATGGGCAACCTCATCCAAGAGTATCGACTCTGAGTCAGAGTATCGGAGAGGTGTCTATCTCGTTGGGTTGAAGTAACACCGCCCAGCATGTTCTACTCGGACATCAACGCTTAGTTTCTGCTTTGTGCCATCAATGTCATAGCTCCAGAGTCATAAGACCCTCCGCTGAGTTCAGCCAAGGTGCGTAGGGTCCTGATCGAGTACTCTGAGAAGCAGAGACATCGCATCAGATTCGCAACAGGATGCGCGGGGTTTTCACTCCATCCCATGGAGCTCAGCCCGTGAACGCTGGGAGCAAAGTGAGGATTGAGAGATATGCTAGGGACCCGAGGATGTCGTTCGAAAGGAATGCCTAAATCAGGCTGGTCGACATATTATTACCTAGCATCGTCCTTTCTCTACATGTCAAGGCATTTTAGATGCACGCCATGTGGACGCCAAAAAGTCGGCTGTATCACTCGTAACGTTGAGGAACTGTCCAAGCTTGCTGGCTTTCTGGTTTTTGCTTGTCGGAAGGTCTTATTGTAGAATGACATGTGGGGTTGATTTCCGCTTGCGGCGGGAGGCTTTGGACTCTTCCACCCGCCGCGGACTCCACGGGGACCAGACGCAGGCGATGGCCATGACTGGCCTGAGGAGCCCGCATCTGGGGGTGCACTGCCGGTAAGTACCATAGCTCCCGGCATCTAGATGAGACCTCGAACCTCGAGTCGTGCAGACCCATGGCTTGCGTAGGTTGGCTTGTAGTTTAATGGCTCTAATGAACCGCGCCCGTCTTGGTGAGAGTTCCTCATTGTGCCAGAACAGCCTACGTGGAGGGAAATAGGGCTTTATCGATGTCTTACAAGTAGATGGCAATTGCCGTGGCTCTTGCCTGGAATATGGGTGTCTCTGCTATGTAGATGAATGTGTGTCAGCAGAAGGCTTGGCTAGACCGCGGGCTAGACGTCCACAGGGATCGACGGGCCCGTCCGAGGCACGAGAACAAGTAATGAGGCACAAACTTGTCTGGTCTCGGAAGGAAAAGATAGCAATTGGATCATCTCTGGATGTATGCGACAGGCTCGCAAGCCCACCTCGTGATGTGGGAGGAATCCATCATCTGAAAGGTGGGACGAGGAGCCGAGCAACGGTTTTCTAAAACACAATTAGGCAGGGACAGCTTGGACGTCAAAGAAAGTGATCTGCTGGCTGAGGTAATAGACATGGAGCGGCATTTGGGCCCTTTGCTCGAGTGGGCTGGCAAAGGCCAAGGGACCGGCTTTAGTGGGCAAATAGCCCGCTCGCAGAGTTGATGGGGTTTGACGACCGTGCGACGAGCATCTCGGTCTCGGTTTTCGGTGGCCAAGTTCGAGCGTCGGCAGAGGGCACGGTCAGTGGAGATGGTGATCGGAGAGCGACGACGATCTGTGTGTGAAGCAACGTGGAGGAAGGACAGCCGATCGGTTCGGATGAAAGGTGGCTCGCGGAGCCGATGGTAGCGGCAGTTGGTGCGTCGAGGTGGCGCCACGAGCGACATGGCCTGTAAAGGGGTCAGTAATGCAAAGATTTGAGCCAGCGTCATGAGGGGCTTCACCTTCATACCGATAATCTCCATTCCAAATAGCCCGATTACCTGGGTGAGATGTTGAAAAATGTTGGTGGTAGTTGTGGAGGTGTTGGTGGCAGCTGAAAGCAGATAAAGTTCGTAGAGGCTGCTTGGATCTTGATTGAAAATAGGAATTGAGGGGACCCAAACATGCCAAGTCGACGGCTGGGCTCACCAGGCGGATGGGTGGGATGGACAGTTTGAGACTGACTGACCAGTGACTGGTAAGGGAACCCCATCCATCCTATTATCTGGTTGCCATCCTCGATGATAGTTGCGTCCCAATCTAAAGGTTAAGCTTTGGAGCTGCGACTGGGTTGGCACGGCTCGCGGGAGGCGCGAAGTGCGATCAGCCAATCAGTGATGGTACGCAACCACGATTGAGGGTAACTTCGGCAGATGTCGTCAGTCGAATCGGCAGGGGGTCCCTTACCAGCGAGGGTTGTTGCGAGGATGTTTTTGGTTGTAGAGGAGATGCTCGAACACGATCGACGGGAGACGGGCGAGGTGACGACCAAATTAACCCATCAAAAAGGTGGAGGGAGAGAGCCCGGGCATAAGGTATGCGCTGCACACGCGTCTGCACGACCATCTGCACCCGCACCTCCCGGTCCTTGTCCTTGCCGTATCCCACGGTTGCGCTGGACTGAGCAGCAGGTCTGTACGAGGTAGTGTGTAGCTTGTATTCGTAGGGCAACGGCTGCTGAACTGCTCTGGCAGCGACGGTAGCACGGTAGGTAGACCGTGGGAAGCTGACACAGCCCACATCCCGCAGGTCACAGCCCACGAGCCAGCTGGGTGTTGCGGCAACATTGCCCAGATACGTTAAGGGCCGTCTGTTCCTTCCCGTGGCTGATGACGCGTGTTACCTCAAGTGGAAAATGGCACCTGAGGTCAGACCTGCTTCGTCTGAAAGGCGCAAAGTAAGGCAGGAGTAGCAGCGTTGATGGTCAGTAGAGCAAGTCAGACCGAAGCAGGCATTTGGGTTAATTTTGGAACGCAAGAGTTTACGGGCCCCAAGACCGAATACGGACTGCAGGCCGCGCTGGCTGCAGGAGACGCGGGCAAAAAGGGCAAACCTTAAAAGTGCCCCGAGATGCCAACGACTGCCGACGACGCGGAGTGTTCAGGTTCGTATGGAAATAGGGCTCAACTAAATGGAGGCGTCTCGGCTCGGTCTTGGTGGATGCTATGCGCATGTTGGCATCTTCAGGCAAGGTCGAACGATCAGCAAGGCCTGGGTAGCGTCGCATACCAATCCCGGCGGTGCCGAGAATCCAGAGGAGGGCTGCGGACACGCTGGGAGACTCGAGGCTCGATAGCGTGAAAGCCATCTCTGTGCTTGTGAATGCTCAATATCGAGAGCCTTGAGGCACCAGACGGAAGGCAGGCATGGCACTGCGGCGGTGGTGCAAGGAGTAGAAGGGCCGTACGCCGGAGGAGCAGAAAGCCGCATTTTCCGTCTCTCGTTTCCCAATGGGTCGAAACCTGTCTCACGCTTGCCAGCAGTGGTCGACCGCCTGCGGTTGCCAGAGATTGCAGAAGCAGGCGATCCAAGCCAGATCCAGGTCGAGTCCAATGAGAGGTGAAATTAGGGGTCGTGTTTCCTGGGGTTGCTGGCTGGAAATGGGAATGTGGCCCCGGGTGCCGCGACAAGAAAAAGAAAATACGGACGTAGCCCTGTTTCCAGACGCAGGGAACGGCGGTCGCTATCAGACAGCGCGTGAGGTCTGCTTGACGAGGTGTTCGTGATTTCGCCGATCCATCAAGAACATGCGGCTGCTGTGGTTGATTGAAGCTGCTGAAGGCAGACCGCCAAGTCGCTAGGCAATTGATTGACGGTGCCAGTGGATGGATGCATTTGCGTTGGTAGGTACCTAGGTTGACGATGAGGAGGAGGAGGTCCGGTGCCAACGGCCACGAGGGAAATGGCGGCGTTTCACCGCTCCCAGTTGGCATGAGAAAGGAGGCCCTCCGCTGAGTCCCATCGCCGGAGGAGACCTGGAGGCTCTAAGGTACCTCGACTGCTAGAGTCGAGCGTGCGCCCCTATCAACACAGTCAGTCAGCTAGCACAAAGCCCTCTGATGGGTGAGATGCGCAAAGGGCGGCGCGCCAACGGACGTAAGGACGGTGAGGGTACGTACCAGACGTGGTGTTTTTGTGTAGGTGTTTTTGCGTTCCTGGTGGCAAGAGGTAGTCAGTTGGTCGACATTTTTGCCAAAGTGAGGTTGGTTCAAGATGATTCGCTCCTTCGCCATGGAGCTCAGGGATGACAGATGGGTGATGCGATTCGATGTCCATTGACTCTTTCCTGGCTCGTGCTCTCGCACTTGCAGCGGCTACAACGCCTGGACCACCTGCCGGACCAGCGAACTGGGCAAAAAGAGTCAGAGGCAGGTGCACGTACCTCACCTTACCTGCGTGCCTGCCTGCCCGGTAGGTAAGGTAAGCAGCAGGTGCACACGGGCACAGGGCAGGATGTGGCAGTGGCAGCAGTCGTATGGCAGTTGCAGGAAGGAGAAGAGAACCGGCGGCAGGTGCGTCCCATGCAAGCGGTTGCTCTGTGCGGCAGCCGTTGCAGGCGCATCCCAGGATGGAAAGAAACGGAAATTCAAACTTTCACCTCTTGCAGGCGTCAAGGTTCAGTGTTGACTCCTTCGTGAGTTGTAATCAATCCGTGTAAGCCGGACATTGACGGGCAAAGTAAGCAACCGCAGCCTGCTTGGGATGCGGAGAAGGGGGATGCCGCCGTGCCGTAAGGTAGGTACCGTGCCAACAGACGGGCAGGAGGCACCAGGTGAGGTGCATCTCATGCCGCGACTGCCACTGCCTGCTACGGGGGCTGCTGCAGGAGCTATCCCCGCCGTGCCTACCTTACCCTGCCCTGCCCTGCCCTGCCTGCCTTCCCCGGACTTACCTCACCTCGCTTGATGGTCCCAGCTTTGGCACTTGCTTCCCCAATCGATCGTGCTGACGAGATCCTCTCTCTCACCTTCCTCTTCGCATGCTGTCCTGAACAGTTTCGCCGGGCGCTCCCTGACAACGATTCGGAATCCGGCTCCTTCATTCCATCTCTCACACACATAGATGGACCCTCTCCACTCCCGTCAGGTCTTGAGGTGGCGTTGACGGTCCATCATTATCCGCATCAACAACAACCCATCTAGTCTAGGTCAACACACAGCCTTTTGCCAAAGTCTTGGTCAGCTCACTTACACTCCTTCGGCGGCGCCCAAAGCTCCTTTCCCATCCGTCAACTCACCAAAAACAGACACTGGACTTCACATTCCCCTCAACCCAAGCGCGAACTCGGCCATCTCGAACAGACTCCGGGCAGAATCGTGGGGGATGCGAATTTCATTCAACCAGGCCCTTTAAGCGCATCTGCTTGCCGGTTTCGTCCATTCAATGTCGACCACGTCCACGTCACCTCCACTTGGATGACCGTCCCTGCGCACCCGTCCAAGCCACCACCACCCGCTGCTCGTGGCCCTGGCATTGGTTGGTCGCCATCGACTGTTGCCTCATTCGCTCCAATGTCGTTGGTCGCCCAGCTCAAAGCGTTCCGCCGTTGGTTTGGCCCATCTAATTGACTTATCCCGCACAAACTACTTTATGCATATCCATAAAGTCCCGCTTGGGCCTTGCTTGTGCTGTGACATGGCCAAATGACCTCGAGCAGGTGGTAGCAGCCCAGCTCGAGACTGGCAACTTGTTGGCTGGCAGACAAATTGCACGCTGGAAGAGGCAGAGGCAGGCAAAGGTACGTAGCCCCTTCACTTACCACTCCAGGGTGCACAAGTCTTGTGCGCCTCTTCAACCTGCGGTTTAGAATTTCAGAGGGAGCACCGGCACGCACCGACACACTACCAGACACCATCTCACCTCACCCATCATCATGGCCTCATTCCCGTGCCGTCCCCCCAATCTCACTATCCGTACACAAATCCCCCAAAGACCCCTCCTCCACCACACATGCCGGCACTCTGTGCGCCTACCTATCGGCACCCACAAGGCACGCAGTACAACGAATGCACACCTCTGGTCTTACCATACCCTAATCATTTCCATCTTTCAGCGCTGTTCCCGAACAAAGAGATCCCTCAAAGCCCAATGACGAACATGCCGCAAGCATGGATCGGATGCGGCCCCTGGCATCCCCAACCTCACCATCATCGCGCCAACGGCCGTGACAGTCCTGTTTGACACCGTTTCCAGCGAGACCCTCGAAAGCCGCCAGAGACAAGGAAAACACCTACACCGACGTCGTTGGCGATCTTGGGGACTGACACATCATACCCTGTCGAGTATCAACCCAAGCCCTTCTTCAGGTCCGTCGACGCAAGGCATGTCACCGCTCTCCCTTCTCCCTCCTCACCGGATTGAGTACCGAGTTCCATCCAACAACCAACCTTGGCCGCCTACCTAAACTACGTTCCGTTCTTGTTGGCGTTGGTCCTCCTCACCATCCGTCACCTGTCTCGCTTTGCCGAATCTAAACATGGCCTCGCCTAGAGGTTTGCTGATGTCCCGGCACCTAATCGGCACCCGTCTGTCCAACTGCTGCTACTGCATCTACATGCACCTGCACCTGCACCTTGCGTCCTCGTCGCGTGCATAGGCAACGCCAGCACAATCCTGCTGTCGGTACCTCTCCGCCCAATACACCTAACATGCACTGCACCACAAGACCGCTCGAGGATGAAGCACAAGACTTGTACCATCGTCATCGTCAATCCACGGGGGAACCCCCGTGAGCTCGGCCGCCGCGAGCGCAGCGCTCACCATAGCTCCCCATCCCATCAGCCCCCAATATCGAGAATAATAGCAGGGCAATGAATAGATAATTGCTTTTGTTCCTGCCCTGGCGCCTAGTAACCGAGGCCAGTCCCACCTGGCCAGTCCCCTGTGCCGCCTCCTTTACACTTCCACCACCACAAGGAGAATGAGATGCGCTCACTCAGGTGGCTGTCTCTCTCTTGTCTTTCGCCTGTTACTGGGCTGAATTGCTCGCTCCATTCAATCAACGAGGAACGATAATGGGCTTACTCCGTACCGACAACACAAGCAATCGACCCCTTCTCATACACCCTCCCCCCGGCACAGACTTGACCGCCAGCCACCCACCCTCTCCCAAACACTGACACTGGACGCTTTTCAATGGCTCCAACCCAGGCCAAACTCAACGCATCCTCGCTCGACAAACACCCGCGCCGCATCCCACGCCCCCCATCACACGATCGACGCACAAACACACAGACGCACACACCGCACCGGATGCCTATTGCCCCTGGCTGTTCATTCATTGGCCAAGCCGTCTTCCGCCCAAAAGCCTCAAACCACGACGCTAACAGCCTGTCTTGCTTTTTCGAGTGTATCCGCTTCCCGTCTCTCCTATTCGTACTGCATTGTCTCGCCTGCGTCCGTCCCTTTTTAAGCTTCTGTCGCCCTTTCTGAACAGTAATCCGATGCCTGCTGGAGGACGGACTTCAATTTTCACGCCTGCGTTACTGCCAGAGCTGAAGACGCAGACGGAGGCTAGGCGCTTGTATTCCAATGCACCGCTATTTCTTATATCCGCCATCATCCCTTCCCTCCCAACTTCACCCACCCTCCGGTTCTCAGAGAGAAAACTCCCACACTTATCGACTTAATTCGATACTCTTTCGACGGACAAGTTCGGTGCGAACACGCTCGCTTCACGCTTTGTGATCATCGCCAGGGTCGACCATCCAATCCAACAAGGTGACGTCTGTTTTGGGCGGAGCGACTCAGCTATATACCTTTTCGGCACTCCTTTGCGCCAATACCGCGACAGACATAAAGAACACTCGATTCCACGACTGCGTATCAGGGGGGTTTGGGAACAGCCATCGCACATCAAGAGGTGGATGCATCGGCAACGGAAAGGCTGGAGGTAGCCCTGAGAGATCCGGACTTGACCCCGCCGACGACTCGATCGTGAACACACAAGTATCACCAACTGGTACGACCTTCTCGCCACACCCATCAACATGAGGAATCCGAAGCCTCCCACGTGAACCAATTTTTGTCTTCGATTCCAGGCCCAGGCGTCCAGGAGAACGCAGCCGCCATGGCACCCTGGCCCTACACACTGGAAATCCCTGACGCATCGCAACCGCCAGCTGCGACCGCATCCGAGATTATCAGTGCTCGCCGGAGCCCTGCCTGGGACCGCGTTCCAGACGGCCTGACTGACCACCAATGGACAATTATTCAATCAACGTCATTAGCTGTTGCCGCCCTGAGCTTCGCATCCGTCACCCTTGCTTTCTACTGGTTTTCCCGCATGAGACGGAGCTTCAGACATGAGTAAGTCATGCTTTACCCAGACAGCCTCGCTGGAAGGGGTCATGAGCATCAACCGGGAACGTCGCTAACCATGGCTAGTCTCATAATGCTGCTCATGTCGAGCGATATGCTCAAGTCGCTATGGTTCATCATTTTCCCCATCGCCGATTTCAGAAATGGACCGATCCCCTCCAACTCTTCGTTCTGTCAAGCGAGCGGCTTCTTCCTTTCGGTCGGCATCGAAGCATCTGATATTGCCGTCGTTCTCATCGCCTTGCACACGGCCATCTACATTTTCCGCCCCAGATATTCCGGTCGACAAAGCGGCCTCTACCCACACCGCCGGATCGCATTCGCCGTCTTCATCCTCCTGCCATTATTGATGGCCTCACTAGCGTTCATCAACTCACCCGGTTATGCGAACAACGGTGAATACTGCTACTTGCCTGTTCGCCCAGAATGGACCAGGCTTGCGCTCAGTTGGGTCCCTCGATATATGATTCTGCTCACCATCGTCGCCTTATATGCTTATATCTATACTTACGTCACCCTTCGCATTCGACGATTTGGTCGCCTGAGCGCTATGAGAAGAGCGAGTGCGACGCACATGCACGACGATTGGGCTCATATTCCTTCGTTGCCTGCTACCCCCAGCTCACGCCGCGGTTCAGAAACTTCAATGGAGGACTCGGAAAGACAGCGAACTTCGTCAACGACCACCACGATGACGGCAGACATTGAACTCATTCACAGCCGCCAGAAAATTCAGTGGAACTGGCCAACATACGGAAACGAGGACGGCCGCATTCCCGAGCAGGATGAGAGTGTGGAACACACCAGCTTCGACCCCAGCACCAGTCCTCTATCTGCCACGTTCGAGCCAATATCTCCACCTCCGCAAAGTTACATCCGACGGGATACGATCGACCTGAGCCCGTCTTACAACCATCATCCCCACCGTCACAGCTTCAGCACCTACGGCCACCCGCCACACAGCCCGACGACAGCCCGCGCCAAGTCCCTGGCCAACATCTGGTCCATCCTCCGGCGCGGTACAACGCTCGACTCGGATCCCGATCACAATGGCACGCCCTTTCTCTTTCATCCGACCATGGACGGCACAGGCATGGCCAAGACGCGCGACAAGATCCGCCGTCAACTACGTCTACTTTTCGTGTACCCCCTTGTATACATACTTATCTGGGCCGTCCCCTTCGTGGCCCACGTCATGCGCTGGGACAACCCAGAACAAGCCGGCCCGTTTGCGGTCGTGCTCCTATCACTAGTGAGCCTGTCAATACAGGGCCTAGTCAATGCGTGTTTGTTTTGCGCGGTAGAGAAGCCCTGGATCGACAGGAGGGCGAGATACAGAAGAACACTGTCCAAGTTGAGGAGAGACAAGGACGAAGCCCGGCAACGGGTCGGACGACGGACATCGTCATTAGCATAGTCATTTGGTTGCTTCTTTGGCAAGGCGTTCTTTTGATACCACATGAGTTGAATGAATCCATCTTTTTGATTATCTCACTTCATACCCATCGAACATCACGCCACTTTTGAAACATGTAAAACCGTGACGCAAGTGAAGTCTGACGCCACAGTCTTGGCTTCTCGGCGAAGGATCAAATGGCAGTTGACTAACGATTCCTTGCTACTGTCGTCGTCGTCGTCCTTGTTGTTGCCGTCTGTCGGTGTAAGTCTTAGGCTGGCCCGCGCTTTTCCCGGGCGCCTTCTTTCGAGGTGGGTACCGAGGCAACCCTGTTTGGGTCGTCCCGTCCTCGAGGGCCGGCGGTAATCTCGGCCCCACTAGCGCCGTCGGAGGCCCCAAAGCTTCGGGAGAAGCGACATTGGTGAGACGTCGTCCTGTCATCTGCACAACGGGCATCTCGTGATATGCACCTCCATGGGATGGAAAAAACAGGATGAGGCTTTTCGGAGCTGGGAACTGCGATTGTTCGGGTTTTGGAGGGTGATGCTCGTAATGTCGGCTTTTCAGGCCGATGCATTGCACTGGCCCCCTTTTCTCAGCCAAACAGGAATCTCTCATTGTGTTTCTTTTCTTGTCAGTTGAGATGGAAAGCGCTGGATTGGGTATACAGGACGTAGGTAAACTTCGTATGCGAAATTCGGGCTTTTGGGGTTGGCGATGCAAGGCGGAATATTCATCTGGCGTGGGCTTGCATTCTATAGCTTGTTTTGAGTCGAGACGATCTGGAGGTAGTTTGTAGTTTGGTTTTACTCTCTTCGCTGGGGTTTATAAATCAGCGTTGCCGTCATCATCGTCATCGTCATCGTCGTTATCAATATCGTCAACGTCGTTATTGTTGCTGTCGTTTTTATCCTTGCTGTGCTCCTTAACATCTACACCCACTCGGTACCTGCCTGGATTTCAAAACTCTTGCAGATCAATGGGGAAAGAGATGTCTGTAAAAATCTATGTTTCGCTGTGCCATTATAAGAAAGTAACTTCCTGCTGGTGCGGACCAGAACCCGCATAAAGGTCTGTTGGAAAGATTCCCCCAGATCCGTGAAGCAACCTCGCTCCACCAAATGTATGAGAATGCTTCCATATCCCGCGATGAAAAATGCCGAATCAAATTACAACCCAAAATGCCGCGCGAAAATCAGACCCTTACCCAACGGCTCGCAGCCTGTGCAGCCTCCGCAGCATCCTCTTCCTCATCCTCGCTAGCCTCCTCCTCCTCGATCTCTTCGATCAGCTGTGCGCACTTGGCCTTGTACGCCTCCGGCGCCGTGTGCATCATGATTTCCCACTCGCTCATGAGCTTGGTCTCATGTTTGTCATCTTGAAGCCTGTGAGCGACCTTCTCCGCCTTGCTTTCCTGCAGATCCTCGATATATTCGTCTATGGTGTCGGCAGCCTTGATGACGAAGGCGTAGGTGCGCTTCTTCTGGCCGTTGCGGTCGATGCGGCCAAAGGCCTGCAGCTCGGCTGCGTTGTTCCACCAGTTGTCGATGATGATGAGGCGGTTGGCACAGGTAAGGTTGAGGCCTTCCTTGCCTACGCGAGACGAAAGCTAGTGGTTGAAGGTGGTCAGCGGTCTGCCCTGTTTGCTAAGCATAGATGGCTGGAAAGGGGTACTTACCAGGACTTTTACGGTAGGATCGTCCGTGAATCTTTTGATGGCCTTGGGCCGCGCGGAGTCGGATAACTCGCCGTTCAGGTAGACGAAGGGGATGTTGGCTTCGTTGAGCGCCATGCCGAGGATCTTGCCCGTCTTCGCAAACTCGTGGAAGACTGCGACGAGAATAGGTTAGCCTAACCATTTCAAAGGGGCTCAACCGGAAGAGCCAAGAGAACATACTGATAATCTTATCATCTGGCGTTTCGCTCTGCCATCGGGTGAGGATGTCCATGGCGCAGGCCGTCTTGGAGCTGTGCAGAACGGCACCGTTGGCCTCATGGGTTCCGACGCGGATGAAGCTCGAGTGATCCCCCTTTAGATCCATAAAGACGCCGTTGGCATCCACTCCGTACTTCTTCTTGGTGTAATCCTTCTCGATCTTCTTTTTCTGCTCTTCGGTGAGCTTCTTGTTCTTTTTCGGCTTCTTAGGGGCTCTCTTCCCCTTTTTCTTGAGAGCCACGGCGGCGGGTGGAGCCGATTCTGCTTCCTGAATGGCAGTGCGCTTGTCGACCTCGACGTACTCTGCCTCCTTAGTAGTGAGACAGGCAACTTCGTGGGCTCCCTCTTCTTTGTCGTAACCCTTGCCACACGTGGGACACTTTCCATCAAGAGCGCTTCTCCAAGTCTTGGAAACGCACGCATAGCAAAATAGATGGTTGCACTAGAGCGGGAAAACAGTCAAGTCTCAGATTTGAAATGTGTCGGAGAGGGGTTGATCTTCGACTTACCTCGGTGATGACCCACGGAGTTTCAATATCTTCTTTTCCGCACTTGTTGCACTTTTCGTGATCAACGATATGCTCATTGACTGCATATTGCAAGAGGCTCTCCATGCCAAGTTCCCTACTTGTCGTCTTGGGGTGAAAGGTCCTGGACGAGTGTTTTCTGCTGGCCTTCCCTTTTGTGGTCTTCACTGTCTTTAGCTTCCCTTTCGTCTTTGACTTGGTCCCCTTCGGCTTAGTGAGCGCATTCTTTTCTGACGAGTCATTCTTGCTAGAATGGCTGGAGTTCTCTGTCTTCGGGATTGTTTCCGGAATGCGAGGAGATATCTGTTCATCTGCGAGGAGATGGGCCTTTCCAGCGAGTTTGATCAATTTAACTCTTATGTCGGTGAGATAATGAGGGTTGAAGTCAACCCGCAAAGCTCGTTCCAAATTCCAAGCATGAGAAATGAGCATGCGTTGGCAATGCATGCCCCCCAGCTTGTTGGGTGGAATCGTGAGGGCGTAATGCTCAGTGACCGCGCTGATGATCAAGTCAGAAGAAGAACGTGTTACAATGCGATATGCGTTTGACTCACTCGTAGATCATCCGCTCCTGCTTGCTTAGATGCACCCAGATCTCTTGTGCTTCAAAGTTCGGAAGACATTCCATCATTGGCCGGCCAAGGAACTCGTCTTTCTTGGTTCTGGAATCATGCTGTCAGCCTTTAATGCAAACCCACGGGCAAATATTGTGTTCACCTTCGGTAAGTGATGAGATGGATCAAAGCATCTAACTTGGTCTGACTGTCATGCTAATTCACATATAGTTAGTGGCGCCTACAATAACCTCAAGGTGGCTTCGGGAGTGATTACCGGTTTGAAAAACCTGTTCTTCAAGTCATTCAATGTCTGAATGCCCTCTACTCCCAGGAGCTTGATGTAAGGGAATATTTCTGCGTGTGTGTTAGCAGAAGGTCCGAGGCAGCAAAGGCGTGAGAACACTTGCCCCTTTCTTGATTGACCAATGGGGTCGCTGTGAGGCCAAAGAATGCTTTTTTTTGAAGACCATAGCATGATCTGAAGGCTAGTGCACCGTTAGCCAAGGATAAAGATGAACATGACATGCGCAACTCACACAGAGTGTTCTGGTTCTTGATGGCGTGGCCTTCATCCAGGATGATCCTGTACCATTTGACACCGAAGATCGCGCCAGCGATTTCCGCCAGTGCTTCACGGTACTCCTTGGAGCTCCGTCCATGCTCCTGGTCAAGCTTCTGCAACGTGTCATCATCAGGATATTGGCGAAGCTCAGCGATGGTAGTCAAGCTATTCAAATGGTTAGCGTGCCGCAGCAACTGATAGAGAAATCCGCCATAACTTACACCACCTTGTACCTGGTAAGAGTAGTGAGGTCCCCGCCATCTTTCTTGAACTGGGTGTTGTGCCAGGTGAGAATATGTTGGTCCTTGATGACTTCAACGTGCCTTTTGAACTCATTTCGCCATTGGTCACGTATGTCCACGGATGGCAGAATGATCAACGTGGTGCCCGAGAACTCCTCGCGGTCTTGCTGTGTAGGAGGGTTGCCAACAATGCATGCCATGGCAATCATGGTCTTGCCGAGACCCGTATCATCGCAGAGAAGACCTCCATAGGGAGGCGCTATGCCACGTTCTCTCTGCACCATCCATGACACAGCAGGAAGCTGCTCTTCCTTGAGTCGGTTATCCGGTCGCATTCCTTTCAGGTGATATGTTCCGTTTGCGAAGCACTTCACCTTACTGTTTCCGAAAATACCCGTCGCTTCTTTCAAATCCCGTTTCTGAGTTCCTGATCTCCTGTTGTTCGTTCCATGACTCACACGACCCTTCAAGTCTTCGTCGCGTTCTTTTTGAGTGATTTGGCGGTCGTCGTGTCCGAGATTGCTCGGCTTGTCGCGATCATCAATTTCCATATTGTCAGTGTCTGCCAACGTGTTCTTGCTTTTCTTGAAGCGGATGCACAGTCTCTTTGCCCTTGGCGGTTCAATGTCCACATCAAGCTCACCAAATTGCCTCTTTCTCACAAGCTCATTTCTGATGTGATTTTTGAATGCTCTGTCGAGACGACTCTGCTTCTTGCCGACCTTATCCTGGGCGGTCTTTGCGACTGGTCCAGTCGCTTTCGCCTTTCTCTTCGGCTTGGACTTTTGTTCTTCATCCGGCGAGTCCTCATCCTGGTCTTCGCTGTCGCTGCCGTTCTCTGGTTGAAAAGTGACATCGGCTGTGTCTGATTCCGGCTCAGTTTCCGAGTCCGACGAATCTTCATCTTTAGTGTCAGATTCGTCGTTCTCTCCCTGTGCCTCACTTGGGCCATGCTGAACAATGCTGGGAGCTGCAGAAGCTTGATTCTCTGTCGATTCGGTAACGTCAATTTGTTCAGCCAGCAGCTGCTGCTGAATGTCTGGTACGTCATCCTGGGACTCATGTGCCTTTGGACTCGTGCTTGGCACATCTTGATTGGGTGGGAATTCTCTGGTAGAAGCAGGATCATCCGAATCGACAAGATCCATTGTGACGCTGTAATGCTCGGCTGTGAATGAACGATGATTGACAGGCGAACGACTGGAGAACGCTGCCGGCGAGTGACTGAGATGTGGATGAGAAGGCAGAGTCTGGTAGCTGAGGTGCAAGGTGAGGTTCGACGACGGTTGAAAGAGAGATAGAGGTGGAGGTGGAGTGAGAACGAGATTGCCTGAAATATACTCAAACTGAACTTGCGTTCTCAGTCGTTCTCAGTTTGCGCAAGGGAAAACGGGGAGCATGAGAAAAGAGTAGAAATTGGTGCGGATGGATTGTGGATAGAGGATGAGAAGAGGAAGCCGGGGGCTTTTAGTTGGGTACGATGTCAAGAAGAGAGCAATAAAATGTTGTCTGCTCAGAACAGCTGGTGATTGCCGACTGGGTGTTGTGAAAGGTGGTTTGTTGGCGAAGGTGGAGATGTGAAGTTGTTCGGATGGTGGAGGTCGTGGTTGAAATAGTTTTAGAAGGTCCTGAGGCTGGTATCAAAAAGATTGGAGAAGGTGCAAAGGGGAAAGATTTGGAGTCTCTGCGGGAAGTCAGGGGCTCACAGCGAGTTGGGGAAGGAGCGAAGCTGATGTCTTGTGGCTGGTGAGGTTGCGCTTGGGTGAATAATGTCGCAAGTCAAGTCATCATACTACCATGTAGTAGTAGGAAGAAACAAGCTTTGAACCCTTACGAGGTGGTTGTGAAGGAGATGGCTCAACAACCTCGCGATGTGTTGGTGGAAGTTTGTGGTGAGAGTGGACGATTGGTACTCCCGTTTAAATAGAGACCTGGCAGCCACAGAAAGAGGCTAAGGTATTGCAGTCCTTGAAATGGAAAGAGCGAGACCACTGGAGGCTTCTCTTTCCTGCTTTATCTTTAAGATCTTCGACATGAAGATTTGAAGACTTTGAGTTGGGAAGGCACAAGGGAATACTAAGAACGCCTCTTCTTTGCTGGTTTATGAGCAGACACCATTATTCCGCGATGCTTAAGCGGCAGCTATAGTCTACGAAAGAGGCAGCTTTTATTCGACTGCTTGTTTCTTAGTGATTAGGTGAGTTGTGCGCCTACACCAATGTGCTTATCGACAGAATCCAAACAATTAGTCTCAAGATTGGATCGGATTCTGCGACTTCCTTTTTGGACATTGTCCTCTCCAGGGGTGCCTGCCGCAAGGATCCGAAGCTGGTGATGTTTCGGTGTGCCCTTCGGTGAGCTCGGTCAGCCCACACCGCCTTCGGCAGAACGCAAAATCTCCACTAAAAAATTGACCGTCGCTCGAACCCCACATGGATTTTTCCCATGCGCCCGCGACCAAAAGCCGGTCCTCTTCTCCCAACACCACCGTCAATTGACGACCACACAATCCACCCCCCCAAACACCGCCACCATGTCAAAATCAAGCAAGAATGGCAAGATCACCGACTCGCGGTTCTCCAGCTTCGAGACCGACCCGCGCTTCCGCCTGCCCTCGAAGAAGCAAACAAAGACCAAGATCGACAAGCGCTTCGCCGGCGTGCTGAAGGACGACGCCTTCACGGCCACCGCAAAGGTCGATCGCTACGGCCGCAAGATCAAGTCCGACTCGAAGAAGAAGGCGCTGCAACGGCTCTACGAGGCGGAAGATGACGAGGAGGAGGACGAGGAAGAGGAGGAGGGTGGTGATATGGAGGTGGACGCCGACGACGTGGTGCAGCGCGAGCTGGCCAAGGCGGATGCAAAGTACGACCCTGCGCGTGGCGGCGGCTTCAGCGAGTCCGAGTCAGAATCGGAGTCGTCGGACGACGATGATGACGAGGAGGAGGCGGAGGTTGTCGCGGACCCGAAGGCGTCCATGTCGCGGCTGCGCGACGAGCAGGCCGAAGTCGAGGACGGCGAGGTCACGACGCGGATAGCGATTGTCAACCTCGACTGGGACAACATCAAATCGGCAGATCTTTTTGCGCTATTTACGAGTTTCCTGCCGTCGACCGGCGGGCGGATCGAGAAGGTGGCCATCTACCCCAGCGAGTTCGGCAAGGAGCGCATGCAGAGGGAAGAGCTTGAGGGTCCCCCGAAAGAGATTTTCAAGAGCGACAGTGATGAGGAGAGCGAGGAGGAGGAGGACGAGGCGATCAAGAAGGAGCTGCTGGAGGAGGGCGACGCCGAGGACTTTGACAGCGACGCGCTGCGTAAGTACCAGCTCGACCGGCTGAGGTATTACTACGCCGTCATGACGTGCTCGGACAAGGCGACCGCGCAGAAGGTGTACGAGGCGACCGACGGCACCGAGTACCAGTCCTCGTCCAACTTCCTCGACCTGCGCTTCGTGCCCGACGACGTTACCTTTGACGACGAGCCGAGGGATGAGTGCGACAAGATGCCGGAGGGATACAAGCCCGTCGAGTTCACCACCGACGCGCTGCAGCACTCCAAGGTCAAGCTTACCTGGGACGTCAACCCCGACGACGCGGCGCGCAAGGCGTCCATCAACCGCGCCTTCACCGGCAGCCGTGCCCAGCTCGAGGAGAACGATCTGAAGGCGTACCTTGCCAGCGACAGCGAAGACGATGGAGAGTCTCTTGCCGGTGTCGAGGAGGAGAATGAAGAGGAGGCCGAAGAGAAGGAGGAGGAGCCCAAGCTTTCCAAGAAGGAGCTCCAACGCCGCAAGATGAGAGCGATGCTCGGCCTCGGCGCGGAGGAGGAGAAGAAGTCCAAGGACGCCCCCGTAGGCGACATGGAGATCACCTTCACGCCCGCGCTCACAGAAACCAAAAAGGAAAAGAAGGAGGGCGAGGAGGAGACCACAATCGAGAAGTACAAGCGCAAGGAGCGCGAACGCAAGGAGAAGAAGCGCGAGATCGCCAAGGCCAAGCGCGGGGGCGCAGAGACCGAGTCAGACGTCGAGGTCGAAGAAGCCGCACCCGCCGTCGGCGAGGAGGACCTCGGCTTCGACGACCCCTTCTTCACGACCGAGGAGCCGCCTAAGAAGACCAAGACCTCGCTCCGCAAGGAGGAGCGCCTGGCCAAGCGCGCGGCGCGCGAGGCCGAGGAGAAGGCGTCCGCCGAGCAGAAGGCGCAGCTGAAGCTGCTCATGGCCGACGACGGCGACGAGGCGGGCGAGCACCTGGACCACTTCGACATGAACGAGATCCTCAAGGCGGAGAAGGCGAAGAAGAAGAAGGGCAAGGGCAAGAACAAGAAGGGCAAGAAGGCCGGCGGCGATGACGACGACGACAAGGTCGGTCTGCAGGAGGGCTTCAAGATCAACGTGGACGACGACCGTTTCAAGGCTGTCTTCGAGAGCCACGAGTATGCCATCGACCCGAGCAACCCCAAGTTCAAGAAGACCGAGGCGATGCAGACTCTGCTCGAGGAGGGCAGGAAGAAGAGAAAGGTTGGCGATGACGAGGCGCCTGCGGAGAGGAGCGGGAAGAAGGCGAAGAAGGAGAGCAAGGGTGGTGACGCGGAGCTGAGCGGACTTGTTGCGAGTGTTAAGAGGAAGGCCAAGGCTGGTAAGAAGTAAAGGATGATGTTGGAGGTCTCTTGTTTCGTGCTTATTTGAGGCGTGTGGTCATACCCTAGATGGATCCTAAAAGTTACTGGAATGTATAAAAGCACATGGTCATAATGCACAGCTGTTAAAGGTGATGATCTGGTTTGTGATGCTTCCGACGCTATGCTGCCAATGGGTATCCTATATTAACAAACGCTTTTAGACAAAAGTCTGACAGAAACCTGAACTCCCAACTTTCAAAACATGTTGCTGTGCCGCTCCAAAGGTGACATGATTCCAACACCGAACGTCCGAGACATGGTATTTGTTTTCCTACACAGAACATCTGTCAGCTCATTGAGGCCTTCAGTGCTCGAGGAAGAACCGGGCTGCGCTAGGTCCCATTAAAGCGCGTGAATCTACCCGCACCCTCATCAAGGACTCGAAGCAAGTCTTTGTGACATTCCAGGCATACAGAGTACGGTCCCTAGGCAAGACCTGGTGTCTAGCCCTTTCGATCACCTCTGGCATTGTTGGCCGAATATCGAGGCTGTTCCTGGGAGAGTCTTTGAACCTCACCTGAATCGGGTTCGTTGCATCTCGGGTGGGTCATTGCGAGCATCAGAGGGCCGGCGCTGGAATGCTTCATCTTGGTCGGCCTGAGCCTCCCTGGGCTCCTCTTCTGGGCTGTCCGTCACAGGCTCATCTTCTGGGTCATCGGCCATGGGCTCATCGTCGTCATCATCCCCATTCGGTTCATCCCTGGCATCATCACCCCCGGGCTTATCCTCGTCGTCAACCTCCTCGGGCTCATCTTCTGAGTAGTCTTCTTCGCTCCAATATGCAGCATTCTGATCGTTGGGATGGATTGAATCAATACGATGGGGATAGGGCTAGAAGAGTTCATGTGGTCGTTAGTCTTGAAATATAGACGTGAAGATACCACAAACTCACATTCCACCGCCGACTTTGCCCTCCAACCCGCCTGCGACGCTCTCGATCCCGTTGCTGATTTGCTCTTCTAGCACCGGGAGTGGGTGACCCTGGCGAGGATGAGTTTTGCTGCCAGGATGTATGCGAGGGCGGCGGAGTCCCAGGGCGGTTAGGCGAATCAGAGTTTTCTCCAGCAACGTTCGGAGTCCGGGGAGGAATGTGAGTCGGAGGATCCTGTCGCTGATGCTGAGGAAGAGGTGGAAGCTCTGGGGAACGAGACGGAGAATGGTACGGATGAGTGGGAGTGGATGGGTGCTCCGGGATGGTAGACAGAGCGCGAGACGGAGGACGAGGCGTAGGTTGGTGTGTCTCACGAACTTCGTCACGAACCCAATCTCCAGGAACATGGGGTGGAAGTTCCGGAGAAGAAGACTTAGGAGCCTCTTGACGAAGACAAGTAAACGAGCCAGAGGTAAGACCAGACTGAAGCTGCCCAGCATTTGGAATATCCGCGGAATTCGGGCGAGGTGGGCGTTCAGGAGTTGGTGACTGGGGAGGAATGCGACTTAATCCAATCCGGTCTTGTTGGTGAGGAGCCCATGGAGGCTCTGGGTACAAAGTCGAGACCGGAGGAGGAGGAGTAGATGGCTGCTTCGGGGACAGAATCGGAGACGGAGTAGAAGGAGTGGATGAGCGCTCTGAGATAGGAGACAGATTCCGAGACGGAGGAAGCGGTATATGACGAGCAACATCCAGGCATGGGTAAGTCGACAAATTTCGAGGAATGTGAAGTGGAAGTGTCGGAGAAGGAGGGAGAGGAGGAGGTTGATGAGAACGAGTAGAAGAATCAGGGGGAACGCCTGAAGGCTGAGATTGACGCTGCTCGGGAGTTGGGACATCCGCGGGATCCGGGCGAGGAGGGCCTTCGGGAGCTGTTCCAGGTTGAGGCCGGCGAGGCGGAAGAGGAGGGGGGTTCTCCTTCTTGCCAAAAAGGTATTCCATCCAAGTATCGGGGCCTTGAGACTGAGGATCCACGCGTGGTCCTCCACTGGATTCGCCGGTATCTGGGTCCCAATTGTTGTTCTGCTCGTTTCTCCCGTACTGAGCACTCATGTGCCACCAAAGAAGTGGGATTATGATGAAACCAGCTCCAGCGCAACCACAATAGAAAGCTGGCCATATATATCTTTCTAGGGCTGATGAGGGAGCCATGGCGATGCTGAGAGATGTATGTGTTATGAATGAGTGTATGACGGATGGATGTTGCTGCTCGGATGATGATGTCGAGTCGAGTGAGGTGGAAGTTTGACGATGTTGACGAAGATAAAAGCATGGTAAAGGAGGCAGTATGAAGGGAGGAGCCTGGCTGGACTTTCTACATGGGATGTTATATAGTGTTGGGTAGTCACGATGGGGGAGGGTAGGTGTCATTGGCATCCAGGGGCAACCACTACCCATTCTCAGTTGCCAAGTCAGTTCACCAAAACCACACGAGGAAGTAGACATTGCGCATAAGGGAAAGAACCCCCCAATTCTTAGTGAGCAGACACAGTTGCTATAACTTTTGTTTATCATGAATCTTCAAAGACATTAATATTCTATCCTTTATCGGACAGTAGCACCCTTCAAGCTGGGAACAGTGCAGACACCACCAGACTCGGTGACCAGTCTGCCAACACCCTCCTTGCCAAGCTCCTTGACAACAGCGGCGTCAAAGGCGACCTCGAGGTTGTCGGTGGTGGTGAATCCAGGCTGGAACATCTCCCAGATCTTCTTCTTGGGGTTCAGAACACCCTCAGGCTCGCCCTTCCAGCCCTCGAAAAAGACGCGCTCGCCAGCCTTGGCGTCAGCGGGGGGAGCAGCAAGCTCAACGGGGCCCTTGTGGTCGTCGACCTCGCCCTCCTTGAGCTTAGGAGAGGCGGCGAGAACCATGGCGCAGGACTTGATGCCGCGCATCTTGACGGGCTTGAGGTTGGCAACGACGACGACCTTGCGACCCTGCATCTCCTCGAGGGGAACGAGACCGTTCAGACCAGAGCAGACAGTACGGCAGACCTGGCCCTCGTACTCGGAGGTGTCGTCGTTGGGCTTGTCGCCCATGGCGATGGTGGAAACGTAGAGGGAATCAGCCTCGGGGTGCTTGATAGCCTTGAGAATGTGACCGACACGGAGGTCGATGAGAGCGGGAGACAGAGGGGCAGCAGGAGCAGGGGCCTTCTGGGGCTTGGGCTCCTTGGCCTTCTTCTCCTTCTTGGGCTTGCCCTCGCCGGCGCCGACAGCAGCCTTGACCTTGTCCTTGGCCTCGGTGACGGCCTCCTTAACCTTCTCGCCAGCGCTCTTGTCCTTGGGCTCCTTGGTGCGGTCGGGGAGAGCGGTCTCCTTCCCACCAGCAGCAGCGGCCGCAGCAGCCTTCTCCTTCTTGAGGCGCTCCTTCTCGGCCTTGGCATCGACGGGGGGCTTCACGTAAAGAACCTCATCAAGGTTGACGGAGACCTTCTCCTCGGACTTGACATCGGCGGCGAAGGCGGGGTAGTTCTGGACGAAGTCGAGGTGACGGACAATGTTGGGGTAGCCCTTCTCGCCGGTGCGCTGCTCGGGAGACCACTTGGCGACAAGGGGGCGAACGGCGGAGTAGAGGGCGGTGTCGGCCTTGCTGGGCTTGGTGCCGAGAAGGGTGGTTCGGGTGCTCAGGTGGGAGTTGACGGTGTCGAGGATCGGGGACGCATCGTCACCAGTGGCCTGCTGGAGGCGGGTGGCGGTGGTGAGCCATTGCTGGATCTCAGTCTCCTCGTTGGGAGTGAAAGAGGTGTTGGAGACCATTCTTGCGAAGCGGAAGGGGTATGCGCTGCGAGTGATGGGTCGTAGTACGCGGAGGGAGTTCATGAGTCGAAGGGCGAGGAGGGGTACAGTCAGGAATCACAGAATTTTAGTGTGGTTTTGGCGGGGTAACACGGACAGGCGCTGCGACTGCCCCTCCAAATTCATCTGACTTGCCTGATTGGTTAGGCAGGCCTGACTCACCTCGCTCTTCCTCGGTGAGCCTCGGTGTACGCTTCCCGGTGTCTTTTCTTTTTCAGCAGAATTTTCTCAATGCCACCCTCCCCTGCTCATAGTCAAGTTCAGCTGGACAAGCATCATGGTGAAAGCGCTGAGCTTGCTTCTTTGTCAGTTGCCCATGGGGACTATGCATTGTTCATTGGAAGAGTCGTTGCTTTCAAGCTCGTCGTCCTGTCTCAATGCGAGTAACAACCAACATCTTGCAGAGGTCAATCGGCACCGGGATGCTTCTTTTTTTTTTGAATCGACGCAGTAAAACAAGACCCCGATCTCTGTCCCGATCTTCCCGGACACCGATGGCCCGATGAATGACGATAGTGTCTGGACAAAGCGACCAGGGTCTTAATTAGTTCAGTGACACGGAGTCACATGACTCCGCCTTTGTCTCGCGTCCGCGCGCGTCCTGAATTTTGCCCCCGGATCGCGCCTTCCCATTGACAGGACCCTGGACCTTCCTGCCATTCATCTTTCCTCCTCGCCCCCCTTTCTTTCCATTTGACCTCTCGAAAACCTGGAATCCCTTTCCAGACTCGTATCCTTGTATCTCGACCCTCCTTTCCCTCAATTTTGGCTCATTGTATCCTCAATTGCCTCTTTCCTCAGCCAGATTTTGCTGCCGCTGCGGCGCACGAACCACCTCAATTTAGCGTTGCACCTGCAGCTTCGTCATCGATTTGATTGGCACCTCCTGCCTTTTCCCTTTTCTTGAGCAACAACGACCACCAGCAACTCGGCCAGCAGAGGCTTCTGCAACTCCGCAGTCATGAGCTCTTCACCAGCGTCAGACGTAGAGTCTGTCCTCTCAAAGACTTCCAGACCCTACACTAGCGCTCCATCCTCACCCCCGAGAGAGGGCTCCGTGGAAGCGATTGACAGCGATTTTCAACGCATGATCGACGAGGAAGAGAAAGTCAGAGTCACCAACGATGCTGCCGAGAAGAAACGAAAAGCTGCACTTCTTGCCAAGCGCCGCAAGAAGAAGAAGGTCGAATTCACCAAGGAGGAGAGAGAAAAGAAGGCCAAAGAGCTAGATGACCTTCTCGCTAAGTCTGCGGCCTTCTCGGACATCTTGACAAAGAAGACCGAGGTTCTGGGTCGAGTTGGTTCCAGCTTGGAGGGAGAGACTCTAGGAGCCCACGACTTGACCATGGCTGCGCAACCGAAGATTATGAAGGGGGGAACCATGAGAGACTATCAGCTCGAGGGGTTGACATGGATGTATGAGGTGTGCCTTCAAGGCATGTCCGGAATCTTGGCCGATGAGATGGGTCTAGGTAAGTGATATACCCCAGCGTGTGCAAAGGTGGTCAGGCACTGACAATTTACAGGCAAGACTGTCCAGACCATCTCACTCATCGCCAAGCTCCGAGAGGAAGATTACCTCGGCCCTCATCTCATTGTTGCCCCTTTGAGCACGCTTTCAAATTGGATGGATGAGTTTGAGAAGTGGTGCCCTGAGATCCCGGTCGTTCTGTATCACGGCGACCCTAAGAATCGAGAACGTGTCATGAAGGACCAGATCGCCAAGCACTACGTTAAGAACCAGCCAACGAAGCGATTTCCCGTCGTCTGCACTTCCTACGAGATGGTCCTGAGAGAGAAGGCTGCCCTGTCCAAGTTCAACTGGGCCTTTATTATCATCGTACGTCTTTGCGTCCACCAGGTCTGATAGGTGTGGATCACTGACTGTTGTCTAGGATGAAGGTCATCGCATGAAGAACTTCGAGTCGAAGCTTTTCCAAGAGCTCGAGAACTTCCGCTCAGCCACAAGGTTGCTCATCACTGGAACGCCTCTGCAGAACAACCTCAAAGAGCTGTGGGCGCTGCTTCACTTCTTGCTCCCGGGCATCTTCAAGGAATGGGAAGTCTTCGAGAGCTGGTTTGACTTCGACGATCTGCAGGACGAAGAAGGCACGGAAGAATTCATCGCGGACCGCAAAAACCAGGAGATCATCAAGAAGATCCACGTCATCCTGCAACCGCTTCTCCTTCGTCGAGTCAAGGCAGATGTCGCGGCCTACTTGCCCAAGAAGCGGGAGTACATCCTCTTTGCTCCCATGACAAAGGAGCAAACGGACATGTACAACGCGATCCAGGATAAGAAGGTCGACACCCGCACTTTCCTCGAGAACAAGGTCGTCGAGCGCCTCACCGCAGTGAACAAGTCTACCCCAAGCTCCCGCGAAGGAAGCGTCCGTCCGAAAGTCAAGGCAGAGGAGGAAACGCCGGCAAAGAAGCTCGAGATCCCCATCCGCAACAGCCCTAGAAAGGCCAAGTCGGAGGCCGCTTCGGAGCCCAAGAAGACGAACGCATTTTCGGCGATGATGAACAGGGCTAGAAGCTCTTCATCCAAGCCCAAGGATGTCGCCAAGGAGACGCCCGTTAAGACCGCGTCTCGTTCAAGTTCCAAGCGCAAGAACCCACCCACTGCCGAGACTCCTGAACCAAAGAGCGCCAAGTCATCACGTCAATCCACCCCCTCTGTGACTAGCCGAGGCCGCGTTACCAGAGGTCGTCGCCGCTACGCCGAGACTGATGCCGACGATGAGGACAAGCTCTCTGATGACGAGTTCGAGGCTCGATTGGTCAAAGAGGCCGAGGAAGACGAGAAGGATGAAGATGATGTTGTCTTGTCTGCGGAAGACCAGTACAATAAGAGTATCACGGAGCACGCGAAAAAGGAGCTGGCGACCAAGAAGCTGGGCAACCCGATCATGCAGTTGCGCCTGGTTTGCAACAGCCCGCACAACTTCTTCGATCCCTGGAGCTACGAAGGCGCGCCTCCTGTCGATGAGAGCATCGTCACGGCCTCTGGAAAGATGTTGCTTCTTGACAGACTTCTCCCTACGCTATTTGAGAAAGACCACAAGGTCCTGATTTTTTCCCAGTTCAAGACGCAACTGGACATTCTCCAAGACTATTGCGAGTTGCGCAAGTGGAATGTCTGCCGCCTTGATGGTTCAGTCAGCCAGGAAAGCCGTCGCGACCAGATTAAGGAATTCAACGAGAACCCCGAGTTCAGAATCTTCCTGCTTTCGACCCGCGCAGGTGGCCAGGGCATCAACCTCGCCAGCGCCGATACTGTCATCCTCTTCGACTCTGACTGGAACCCCCAACAAGACCTCCAAGCCCAGGACCGATGTCATCGCATTGGCCAGACTCGCCCTGTCATTGTCTACCGCCTTGCGACCAAGGGAACCGTGGAGGAGGAGCTGTTGTTGAGCGCAGACGCTAAGCGCCGCTTGGAGAAGCTTGTCATCAAGAAGGGAAACTTCAAGTCGATGGGCCAGAAGATGGATCTGAAGGAAGATCTCGACGAAAAGACTCTCAAGACATTGTTGCTCAAGGATGGCCAAGTATTCAAGTACTCGGGCTCTCACGAAATTCTGAGCGACAAAGATCTTGATGTTCTTTGCGATAGGTAAGATGATCGCTGGTCTTTGGTAAGAAACATCATGCTAACATCTGTACAGGAGCGACGCAGCATATGATAGGGCCGCCGAGGGCTCCGGCAACGCCGATGGCTACAAGGTCATCGAGACTGGCACCGATGGCATCACGATCGCCGGCCAGGCCAACGCATAATTTGGTTCAACAGATGACATATGCTTGCCCGATCTCGGCAACTCGTCCCTCTCGACTTTCCGATATTGTTTTACTATGGGCTTTGGAGTATGGCTAAGGATTTCGAACCGATGTCTCTAGACATAAAGAGAGTGTGTGGATAGCGAGACTTGATATTTGCTTAGTTGTGCCCAAGCGTGGCATTGGATGGTTTGAAAGACGGACGGCCACAAGCATTGGAATTGTGTGTCCTAGACGTGGCATGCTTCCCTCGAGGAGCACCTACTACTCTTGTGTTTCTCCCAACAGGGATTGGAGTTGTATACCCAGAAATGATAAAATGACTTGGTTGATCTACTCATTTACTACATCACGTTACAATCAGACATCAGATGTGTCGCGAAAAAGTTACGGGCTAACCTTACGAGTTTATCCAGGCGGGTGAGGAACGACAACAGGGGGCGACGACGAAGGGGACGACGACGATAGAGACGATGACAACGGGCCCGGAATGCAAAGCTCTACATGAATCTCATTGAGGTTTAATAGAAGAATACTCACAATCGAATAACATTTCACTCAATCCAGCTGACGGTCTGCCATCTCTTCGTCCCCCCATATAACCCCTTCTCGACCACCATTCGTTCCAGCCAATAGCCAACGGCAAAGATCTGGTCCCCGATGTCCATAAGCAAGCTCGAAAGCACGCGCGCCACGGCTCTCTGCAAATACGCCCGATACGTTTCGACAAAGATGGCGTAAAGGATGACGCAGTACCCTGCCATGGCCAGCCACACCGCAAACACCAAATACTTACTCTCCGACCGTAGGACCTTGCGGTCGATCCCGTCGCATATCGTTACCGGCGCGGCGAGTAGGAACGTCCTCAACCGCCTCAAGAACCCCTGTATCAACGCAGCCGGGCCTTCCTGGAGAATGTCAGCAGCCCACCACACGCCCTCGGAGACCTTCCCAACAACCCAGACAAGCAAACCAAAAACGCCGGGCAAAACCAACTTCAGGCTCAAACTAAGAAGCAGCGGAACATGCCACACACCGATCCAGAAGCCGTACAAGTGCGCGAGCTCGTCGAGCTGCCGGTTGTGCGGATTCAGCCACCAGCACACGTAGATGGGGCCGCAGAGGTTGGGCAGCAGGAAGAACCCGCCGAGGTAGGCGTCGAGGAGGAGGCGGTTGATGCGGCCGATGCGCTCGCAGCTCTCGTGCTGGCGGAGCTTGCGGAGGTGCGCGCGCAGGCCGGTGGCGCGGATGAGGATGTAGGCGTTGAGCCAGAGGGTGATGTAGATGGAGGCGGTGGAGATGAGGTGATATGCGGCGGAAATGTCGGAGCGGTAGAACCAGCGCTCAAGGGGGCGGGAGGGGAGGGAGGTAAGGTAGGTTAGCGCGCGTATTCCATAGTGGAGATGGGTGAGCAT
This sequence comes from Colletotrichum gloeosporioides, assembly GCF_011800055.1. NCBI lineage: Eukaryota > Fungi > Ascomycota > Sordariomycetes > Glomerellales > Glomerellaceae > Colletotrichum > Colletotrichum gloeosporioides. The sequence continues at coordinate 57,125 of NW_025544758.1, read as the reverse complement.
GGTGACTCTGGGGGTTGGAGGGTTTCGGAAGAGATGTTGGTTTGGCTTGCTAGATCTTGGTACAGCAATTCGTGACGTAGCCGAGATAGGGACATATGGTTTGCTGCAAAGAGCCCAGATGGAGCCATGCTCTCTTAAGGTAAGACGCCACAAAGAATGCCATTTCAGCTTGTGTTGATGTCTGTGTAAATGGTTGTTGTCTGTATGGTCAAGACAAAGCAAGATAAGTGGTCGATCAGCACAACAACGGTGTTTCTTTTGTTGTTGAAAACCCCTTGTTCGTAGATTTTCTAACTTGTAGACAGATCTGAACAATATTAGTTGGGGAAGCAGGAGCATAGCCTTCTCGTAGGCTAATGGCCATTAATTAGGCAGCTGCTTCGTATGAGCAGACGAGACGGTCTCTCGGAGTCCTTACGGGCAATGCGGGAGATGCGGCCGCAGCGGCCGCAAAGTCCGAGCCCCGGAATTGAACCCGCCTTCAGATGTAGCCCATCAGCCAACGTCCTGTCCGACTTGTACACAACCGTCAGGGGCATAGGTTACTGATGAAAAACTGACATTACTGTGAAACCTAGCAAATTTGTCGCTCAAGGCTCAACTTGACATTGATTATTCTGGTGGAGGGGACGAAGAGCCAATCCCAGACATTGGTTCCGCACCACTGCCGGACTTTAGACATGGAGATGTAGAATCATGCATGGCATCCCATCGGGAGCAATGGTTTTCAGTGGAGCATTCATGAAATCAATTTATCAAGACTGCGGTGAGACCAGATTCGAAAACCATATATATTTCTTGCCATGGCAAATGGAAGGTTGGAGAGCCTCTTGCTAAGGTAGTTTACCTACACATCTCTTTTCACGAACCTCACAGCTTTTCTGCAAATCAAGCTTGCCCTAGTGATCGTTCCAAATTCTCCATACGTGCAGCAATGGCACCTCCCGCAAGTCTCCCAACCCGCCAGCTCGGCCAGAGCGGGCCCCAGATCACCGCTCTTGGGCTTGGTCTCATGGGCTTGAGTGTGGCCTACGGCACCCCTGGGTTTGTTCTGTACCTACTCTGGTATACTACTTCATGGCTGACCAGAAGAACCAGTTCTGACGATGAGCGTCTGAGCTTTCTTGATCATGCATGGGAGATTGGCGCCACGAACTGGGATACCTCCGCCCTGTACGGCGACAACGAGGTGTTGCTCGGCAAGTGGTTTAAGCTGCACCCAGAGCGCCGTGCCGACATCTTCCTCGCCACAAAGTTCGGTCTGCGCGGCACGGTCCAAGCAGATGGCACGTACAACATCCGTCCCGATAGCTCGCCCGAGTACTGCCGCGAGGCTTGCGAGAAGAGTTTGGAGAAGTTGGGCGTGGACATTGACCTGTATTATGTCCACCGTGTGGATCAAGTCACGCCGATTGAGAAGACTATTGAAGAGATGGTCAAGTTGAAGAAGTAAGACTCACACATTTGGACTTTCGTGGATGTTGTGCTGCTGACAACGAGTTTCAGCGAGGGCAAGATCAAATACTTCGGGATTTCGGAGTGCTCTTCCACAACCCTCCGCCGGGCGCACGCGATCCACCCAATTTCAGCGGTGCAGGTTGAATATAACCCATGGTCCCTCGAGATCGAAGGTCCCGCCGGCACCCATCTTCTGAAGACCTGCCGCGAGCTCGGGGTCACGGTCTTCTGCTACTCGCCGCTGGGCCGTGGCATGATGACAGGCAAGTACAAATCTGCAGATGGCTTCGTGGAGTCAGACTTCCGGCGCCAAATCCCACGATTCCAGGGCGAGAACTTCCGGAAGAACATCGAGCTTGTGGAGAAGTTTGGGGACATTGCGCAGAAGAGACACGGGTGTAGCGCCGGACAGCTCACGCTTGCGTGGCTGCTTGCGCAGGGAGATGATGTGATCCCGCTCCCTGGTACCAAGAAGATTCCGTACCTTGAAGAAAACTTCGGCGCTTTGAAGATTCGGCTGAGCGCCGACGAAGAGAAGGAGATCCGGGGGCTTGTTGACGAGGCGGATGTTCAGGGTGACCGGAGTGCTATGTTCGGCGCCTACGTCACTTCAGTGCCGCTGTAGATTGGATGCGGACTGAGAACTATTCCAGCACATTTTGTTTATTCACCATTTGGTTTCGGCTCCTTTGTTGTAGTCATTCTTTTAGAATTCCTGACCCTTATTCTTTGACATAGGTGTTGTCATTATTTCCAATCGCTATTTCTAGTGAGATGCTCGGGATGGGTCCCCGGCCCCGGTTCCGAGGCCCGAAATCTGGGGTACGTACGGAAACAGGCATCGAATGAGCACCATGAAAATGTAGCGACTCGCCCACGTCCAATGCAGAGATACTTCGCCTCGGGGAACGGGTCCGATGACCGGAGTGGATTCGGAGATCGGGGTGGGTCTCCGCTGATAGTGCAGCCGGGTGAACCCCGCAATTCGGGAGTTGGCCGCATTCTTATCATCGCCAACGTTTAACCGATCTTGATAAGAGCGCGAGTAGACTTGCCTATTGATAAAGGAACTCATGCAACTTGCGTTGGATGACATTTAGATTTTGTGAACTTTCGCATTTTGTACAGGCTCGAGTCAGTTAACTCCGTGGCCGCCGTTAGTTAACTCAACGAGGAATACTGCACTTCAATTCAATTCCTTTCTTGCCAAATCCCATTTCTCTTTATCATGACCGCAGTCTACAAGACGGGCGAGGACCATCGCCTCGCGTGTCGTTCGGGCGTCTTCGAGACCACCACGGCCGGTCAGGCCCCGACCCACTTGCAAGCAAACCTCATTGTCTTGCCCAAGCGCTATGCCGACGACTTCCGACTCCTCTGCCACCGAAACCCTGTCCCCTGCCCGCTCCTTGCCGAGTCAGAAAGCCCAGGTGACTTTAGCAAGCTCAAGTCATACGTCCAAAGCATCGATGGAAAGAGTCTTCTCCCAGTAGCCAAGAACGTTGACCTCCGTCATGACGCACCCCGGTACCGAGTTTATGAGAACAGCAAACACGTTTCCATCAACGGCGCTCTGGAACCTGTCAATGTAGCTGATCAATGGACTGACGGCGATCACGTTGGGTTCCTGATTGGATGCTCGTTCAGCTTCGAGAGGGCTCTTCACGAGGCAGGTCTCACGCCACAACACATGACGCACAAGCGCAATGTGCCCATGTACCGAACCAACATCCCGCTCTGCGCGGCGGGTGTCTTTACAGGAGCGACGTTTGTCGTGTCTATGAGGCCATACAAGGTCTCGGACATCGAGAAGGTTCGGGATATCACAAGGCCATTCGTGGCGACACATGGCGAGCCAGTCGCCTGGGGATGGGACGGAGCTGCAAGGATTGGGGTCACAGATGTTACGAAGCCACAGTGGGGAGATCCTGCCCTAAAGGATGATGGGAAGACGCTGTTTGGACATGATGACGAGGAGTATGTTCCGGTTTTCTGGGGATGTGGAGTTACGCCGCAAGAAGCTGTCATGAAGGCGAATTTGAATGGTACAGTTATGGGACACGCCCCCGGGCACATGATCTGTTTGGATATCCGAGAGGAGGAGATCTTCCCTGTTTGATTTCTTTCAGCTACAACTTTCATGTTCCATTGGTAAAAGCATGCCACGAGTAATGAAACCACCGCAATCGAATAACCCAGAGCGTAATATGGGAGGGATGACAGAGACGGCAAAGATGAAGGAATTCTAGGATCGTGGATCTTAGCTCAAAAATTGAGAAAACCTAGCACATTATCTGCTTTAGGGAAGCGAAGCTTCTGCGATGACTGTGCGACGGATCGCTCCGGATACCAGAGCCAAGCCTCGACATGCAAGGATGGCTTCGTGTCCAACAGCGTAATCCAATCAAGAGGTCACAAACCCGCATGCATTGAACCAACAACCACAAACAATCCAAATAGGTGGGGTGAGCCAACTTTCCCCTCACTTCTCCCGTCTGTTGGAGTTTCCTGAACGAACAAACAACATTGAACTTGAGAAAGGTGGCGCAAGATGATCGAGCCCACCGCTGACAACCCTCAAGCTGAGGTTTGTGCCCATTCAGATACTCCGTTACGGCATGACTCATTTGACATCTCGTAGGACACCCGCACTGACGACGACGCATCCTCAGTCGGCGATGCGGTAGGTTGCGCGATGATAACCTCGATGATTATGCGTCTTCTGACAGCCCATAGTCTACACAGGACTCATTGGCGTCTCTGAGATCAAGCATCTTAGACTATCGAAGAGAGAATGGCCGCACGTATCACCGGCTTAGTGACGGTAGTGAGTCTTATACGTCCCATTATAGGCGGTCGACTTACCGAACCCGTTAGAATATGTTCTTCCAAACGATGAGGTAGGAGTGGATCTCGCATATGACCCCGATTGAAGAATCTAACAGCGGTGCGTGAAGCGAGAGCAAGATCGCTTGGGTAAGCACAATCTGGCACCTGTGCGTGCAGCACTGACACGGGATGGCTACATGAAGATATTACCCACCATCTTTGGACCCTGACATGGGACGGCGAGCTATGCAACTGTCCCAAGAAAGACGGTGCCAAAAGGGTCTTGGATGTTGGCACTGGAACGGGAATTTGGGCCCTTGACTTTGGTTAGCTGTTCTCGGCCCATTGCGTGGCAACATACGGCGCTAACACTTGATAGCGGACGACCATCCAGAAGCATCGGTAGGCTATTAGGTTTCCTAAAGGAATATCTCAAACAAGTCGAAGCACTGACTTGCCCTTAGGTCATTGGTGTTGATCTCAGCCCTATTCAACCTGGCTAGTATGTCTATTTGAGCACTATGACGTTGCTGTACTAAGAATGCTTTCTGTCTAGCGTGCCGCCCAACTGTAGTTTCGAAGTCGACGACGTTGAGAAAGAATGGACTTGGACGGCGCCGTTTGACTTCATCTTCATCCGGGCCATGATCGCCAGTTTTAAAAGCTGGCCAGGCATGATTACAAAGGCCTACGAGTGAGCAAATGCTGAGTTCTGATTGACCGATCTAACACCGAGTTCATAGCAATCTCGAACCAGGCGGTTATCTCGAGATACACGACAATGACTTTCCATTGAAGTGCGATGACGGCACCATGACGGAGGAATGCAAAACCCTCAAGTGGACGAACCTACTGATTGAGGGAACTGATCTGATGGGCCGACCAATTACTGTTGCTAGGGACTTCAAGAAGATGCTCGAAGACGCTGGATTCGTCGATGTCGTCGAGAAGAAGGAGAAGTGGCCTTACACGCCCTGGCCAAAGGATCCAAAGTACAAAGAGTTGGGCGAATGGGATAAGGAGTCGGCAATGCAGGGAATCGAGGCCATCACCATGGCTCTGTTTACCCGTGTGCTTGATTGGAGTGTCCCAGAGACGACAGTCTTCTGTGCTGAGGTTCGAAATGAGCTTAAGAGGGTGGACATTCACGCCTATTACGACGTGTAAGTTTACTCTTGTATCGCATTTCGAGATGCTGGAACATTTGTACTGACCATGGCAGTTACTCTGTCTATGGCCGGAAGCCGGAGAAAGAAGCCTCGCAAGCCCCTGACAACAACACGGAATAATGGCACATGAATTCTACACGGTCTCTACACGATAGGAATGCAGTTCCATATAGTCGGTCGTTACCAATTGGTATGACAGAAATAAGGATGACCATGCGATAGAATCAAGCGCCATGAGCAGAGTCTACTTACTCTGCCATCAAGGTTCCTTCACAGATATAACCCCACCCTCATCGCCTAAGAATCCAACCATGCTCTGTCAGCCCAAGGCGCCAACGTGCTCCAGACTTGTTTTGTATCATGCTTTGCATCTCTTTCTGTTGAATGCTTCTTGTGCCTTTTTGCTCTAGGGCTTGCTTATCCTGCGAGTTTATGGCAAAGAAAGCTGGAAGAATCGAGCTCTTTGCCACCCCGAGCCCGGACTTCCTGGTATGGATAATGGCCACGCCCACCAGCAAAATTGACAGCAGGACTTGAGCTGATATGAAGGCCAGCCACCCCCATCGCACAAAGACGTACGTCTCCGTCACGTATGCTTCGCCAGTGACACTCGTTGAAGAGTCGACAAAGCTAGGGAACAAGACACAAATTAATCAGTCTGATCTGGGATGGAGAATAACGCGGCAAGAAGACTTACGTCGCGGTCACGCCTCCAGCCACGTTGTCAGCAATGTTTCTGATCGCGTCCCCAAGTAAATCTTCGCCTAAAGCTGCATCTTCGTTGCGAACGAGGTTGAGAACGTTGAAGTGTCTAGTCGATGCGAGACCACGAACATGTCCATATTCTCTTTCCCAGGTCTCAAAATATGTGTTGTTGAACGCAGCTGTTAAGCTTACATTCAGGACGACTGTCACTGCTCATGATAGCGCAGGTCTTGCCGACAGCAGAGTCAAACGTGGTGGGTACGTCACTGTAGACTGGGTTAAGGTTGACGTAAGGATGGATGTAACGAGAAGAACCATTGAGATAATTCCTGGTGACCTGGAAGCCAGGTACGTCGGTAGAAGTAATGTCCCTAGGTTTACAATTACTCACTACCCCTTCGTAGTCTTCAGAAGTTGGAGTGGCCCACACGCACCCCGGCTAGCCTTGTCGAAGTCCTGAAAATCATTCAAAGACCTTTCTTTGCGATACCAGAGCCACTTTAGCTGTGAGATGCCCCCGCCTACGGGTATCAAAAATGCAGCGCGGGCGAGCGTGAATAATAGGGCGACGACGATATTCAGGGTCAGCCCGAGCGGCCATTATGGCAGTCCCTGATTGTCGAAATGAAGAAGCACGCCAGCCAGGGTGGTCACGAGCGCGATGCTGGCGAAGTACAAGAGAAGTTCCTGCCAACAAGCAAGAAGTGTTGTACCCCATGATTTCGATTCATCATGCATTCTCTCAGATACTGTCATCATGTTCATCGGCCGTGTTGTCCTTTGAACGAGCATTTGTCGTGGCTGTTGGTGTCTCTGTCGATTGGTTGGAAAGGCCCGATGTTGCGCTGATGCTCTCGGTGGCCGATGACGGCATCAACATAGGAGGAGTTGGGCTGGGATATGCGACAACTCTGTTTTGTTCCAGCGAGTCTCTGTTATAGAGCAGAAATCTCAGATCATCTGCCGAAAGCGCTAGGGATGGGTCATGAGTAGAAGTGTTCTGCTGATGCCGAGTAAGAGATTGAGATTCTGGTTGGTATTTGTCCGTGTTTTAGCCACCGTGTGTTTCAGCACCATCAGCAAATGGCTTCCTTTTGATGGACGATGCGGATGGCTCCTGGGCTTCTTCCATCTTGAATGAAGGCAATGTGTGAAGAAAGTTGTATTCCTTTTGTCGGTCTTCAGAGAATCTCAGGACCGAAGGTTTAAGTGGATAACAAGGTTTCTATAAACTTGCCAGAAACCGCAGGGGAATGAGAGGTCATAAATCGGTTGCAAGGCGAACTACATCGCATCTTGGGCCTGCCGCCAGACTGAGTATAAATAAGGTAAGAGGAGTGATCGTAGCCACGCCATATTCAAGGCAACTAAAACACCGTACATTGACTGGAATGGCATGGCTACCTATGTAAAAGTCTGCGAAAGGAGCGAATAGACTGCAGATCTACGCAAGACCTTTTACGGCGAGCTGAGTCTAATCGCCCTCGATTCTGCTTGAACCAATTACAAGCCCTCGCAAGAAACCATGGTGCCGAATATGACAGTAAGATGTACAAGTATCTGAGATATGTGGCTGGCCTGTCTCATGCACAACACCAGCAGCAGTCTGCAGGCACCGCTGTAAGGCTGACATGCCTCCCTCGCAACTGACAGCAACAAATCATGCCTCTTTCGGTTTGAGCAGACCATTCTGTAATTTTTGGACGACATGATACGATATTCACTCCTCGCGAAGCCGCCACCTACGAAGCCATGAGTTGAGGCTGGCGACTAAATCCATCAGCGACTCGTTACGCCTCTCTTCCTCCTCATCGTCATCTTGGTGTCCGCCTCTATCGTTCTCTCTGTCGTCCTCTCTATGGCCCTATTCTGCAATACCGACAACCATAGCCATTCGCGCCGTTTGATACGCCGTAGGTGATTGTCTTTCAAGACGCCCTCATCGTTGTTCTCAGCAGCGACCTGGCCTGGCATCCTTCCTTGGATCTGTAAAATCTTCAGCTGAGGCATGGGTTTTCTCCAAACGGCGAAGAGAACATACACCGTCGACCCTTTGAAGGCAAATGGTTCTTTGACCTGTTGAGAATCATAAGCATGACCCTCCTCATGTGTCTTTTGCTCTGAATCTCCTCGGCTACAATGACAATCAACAACTAATACTGGAAATTTCCGACTCAGCAACATGCCTGCCAGACTTGCCTACAGTCTCAGCTTGACCAAAGCGCAAACTTTGAATGGACATCCACGATTGATTTCCACCTCGCCAGTTACATGATCCCTTGGGAACGTGATTCTATAAAGCAGAAACTTTTGTATTTGCAGTAGCTCTTGGGGACATCAGCACTCCATCTATGAGAGTGTATCTATGATACGAAACCAGGAAGGCGGCGGGAAGCCAAGACATGATTCTAGATGATGTCTCCTGGTTCGCCTGTCCTTCGGAGAAGCCAACCAAACCGCCTTATCCACTCCTCAAATTCCCGTCGCTCCAAATCACCCTGGGTATGCAAATCCCAACTACTACCAAACTTGCGCTCGCATTCAACTTGGCGCTCCTCAGTCGCATCCAAGGTCGTCAAGTGACGTGAAAGAGAGCCAAAAGAAGTCGATGAAAAGTAAGTCGCTCAAGTCATGAAGAGCGAAAAGCGTTGTATGAAATGCTGAAATGAATCGTAAAATGTAAACGCGAAAATCGGTCGCGCAGGTGTTGGTAAGAGATGCAATTGTGTTGCGGAACCGAAATCGCAACACGCCGGTTTCGGTGTGCATGTACTGTTGGAGACCACCAAGTCTCTACTCTTTGTCGGAGCCGCCAGATCCATCCTCGTCATCTGAAAGACCGATCACGTCATCGTCATTGACTTCAAACTCAACCTCGTCGTCATGAACGACAAAATCGGATAGGTCTTCCTCCTCTGCAGCTGCACGTCTGGCAGCTCTGGAGCCAGGCATGTCAAGGTCATCTTCATCATCCTCATTATCTGAGTAGTCCGCGACGACTTGCATGACGCCATTGCGGTGAACTACCTTGCCCAGAAGCCTAGCAATGTCCTCAAGACCGACCTTGGGGGTTCTGACTCCTTCGTCCTGAAGTGCTGCATCGATTCGAAGGATCTTGTTGACTTGCATCGCAAGCATGCGCTTTTCGATGGGCGTATCAACAATGAAGCGCACGAAATGCGTTTCCTTGATCTGTCCGATTCGAAAGACACGCGAAAAGGCCTGTTGCTCGACGGCGTGGTTCCACCACAGCTCCATGAGAATGACTCGGTTACCTCGAGTAAGATTCAGACATTGGCCGCCGGCACGAAGCGACACAATGAGGACCTTGACGACGTCGCCTTCCTGAAAGTCTTTGACAGACTTCTCGCGCTGCTCGGTTGTCTGCTTGCCGCTGAGGTACGCATATGGGATTTCTTCACCTTCCAGCATGCGTCCTATGATCTTCATGACAACGTTGAACTGACTGAAGACTAGCCAGGTTGTTAGGTTCAATAGCTCAGAGAAACATGCGCAATACGTGGCTTACCAATGATCTTGTCTTGAGGAGCCTCCGCTTGCCATCTGAGAATAGTTTCCTTCAACGCCGCCATCTTGCCGCTCGGTGTGACGGGAGCATTGGTCTTTTTGTCGCTGATCTGCAGAAATCGGATGGGTCTTTTGCCTTTTCTATCATCCTCATAATGCTGAAAGCCGTTGTGATCGAATCCATAATCGTAGTCCTTGTCGTTAATCTTCTGGCGACGTTTGACTTCAGGCGCCGGGTCAGACTCATCATCGGAGTCACCACTGTGGAACGCTTCGAGAGATTTTGGTATGCCAACAACCTTTCGGCAGCTAGGACAAATCCGTCCCTTTGAACGTGTCAGCATTGAGAGCACCTCGAATAAAGAAGCATAATCGGTTCATACCTTGGTAGTGGTGTGTACTATCAAACATTGAGTGCAGAATATGCAACCGCACTGTTTCGTTAGCTTGGGCATTTGAAATCATTTCGCAAGATAGCTTACCTGACCCTTGACTGGATTGACTGGGGGGTTAACCTTGCAAACTGTGCAGCTAGCCTCTGCAATCTCTTCCATTCGCTCCAGGTACTCGATCTGCTTGTCCATGTCGAAGTGCAGCCCAAAGTCGCTTCGACCAAATGGGTCAAGAGGGGGAACCTCTGGACGGACAGGCTTTGATGCAGGAGTCGGATCAGCCGCTCTCAGGTACTCTTCAGGGACCATACCGTCAGAATCCTCATCCGTGTCATCCAGGCTGTCAACCTCGTCCGAGTCGTCATTCGTATCCTTGGCGTTCTTGGTGGATCGCCTTCCAGGTTTCTTCTGGGAGGCATTTGATCCAGAGTCCTCATCGATGAATGCCTCTTCGTCATCCTCTTCGAAAGTTCCGTAGCTCGTAAAACGAGCCTCCTTGCGTCGTTGTTTCTCCCTCTGTTTCGCAGAAGCTATAAGAACCTTCTTAATCCGTTCGTTCGACATCTCGTGGCGCTGATTCCAGGAGCCAATTTGCTCGTAGATTGTCTTCTTGCCCTTCAACTCCGCAAGCTTCTCTTTGGTCAGGCGAAGATCTCTGAGAGTGAAGTATTCGTTCATCATGCTTTCGAGTAAGAAAGGATGGGTCGCAGCCTGTCGAAGACGAAGGAGGATCGTCAGATAACTTCGAACTTGTTTCTCTGCGTAGCCGTCGCCTTCTTGCAAGTCTCGATTGATTCTGCGTCTGAAGCACCGTTCCATCATTCTGAAGGACATGTTAGCTATCTCCTTTTAACATGGGCTTTTCAAGATGCATCTTGCCTGAATATGACGGTCTCCTCATCCGACAGCTGTAAATGCTGATGCGTCGGAAAGGTTGGCGGGAGATTGAGGATTGGCTGGCCCAAGAACCAGTCGTTTTGAGTTCTATCCCAGGTCGTCAGAATCTCAAAGTCCCATTGGAGAAGTATGTATGATAACTCACCTCCTGTACATGATTTGATGGATGAGCCTGCAGTGCTTGGTTCGAGCTGCTTTCTTCGAGGTGTGAGTGCTTTGGACGGAACTGGGCAATGAGAAACTTACGCCGTTGTGATACTCCTTCACGTAATCATTGAAATTGTCAATACCGTGGCAACGAATAAATTTGAGGTAAGAGAAGAACTCTGCGCATTGTTAGAAGTGTAGATGTCATAGTCAAGTTGGGTCACTTGCCAAAGTGAGAGTTGATGAGCGGGGTTCCGCTAACGACCCATCGGTATTTGGACTGGAGCTCAAAGCAAGCAAACGCTCCTGCAATTGCACCGTCAGTGAATAATCTTCAGTCCATCAGAGTTGGATGTGGCTCACCATGTGTCAAGTGGTTCTTAATGGAATGAGCTTCATCCAGAACAACGCGATACCATTTGATGCGGTGCAAATCTCCAGTATTCTCAGCTAACCATTCATTGTACTTCTCGGTGTCCAGCAGCTCTTTCTGCATTTCTTGTTGCTCTTTTATCGATGGAATACTGGCTCTAACCTGGTGGTAGGTTGCCAAACTGGATACTTTTGTTAGCCCAGTCATGCTATGTGGATTGGTCGCCTGCTCCTTACACAATGTTGAAGGACCCCAAAAGGTCGATACTCATCTTGTTTTGGCGCTTGTACTGCACCATGTCTCTCGCAAACCGCTTTCCGCAATGCTTGTTAACCTCGGACATCCAGACACCAATCATTTGCTGAGATGGGCAGACCACCAGTGTTGCGCCTTGGCCTTTGTCCTTGAGCCGGTCTGAAGATGGGTTGCCCGAAATGCATGACAATGTCTCAATGGTCTTGCCCAGTCCCATGGCATCGGCGAGTATTCCGCCTCGAGGAAGTCTTGGTGTGTTCTTTAATTCGCGACCCATCATCCAGGCGCCGACGACGATTTGGTGATTGTGCAAGGGGTTGATCAAGACCCGCCGGACTTCCCACTTCCCGTTCTTTGGTCGAACGCCCCAAGGCCCCCAAGCCTTTGTCGAGTCTCGGAGTTCCTTCTCCTGCTTCTCAAGAAGTTCCTTTTCAAAGTACTCAGGAGCCGCATTCCTCATCTGTCTCAGCTGATCCTCCTTCCTGGTGGCCCTGATGTCCGGCTCGGCTGGTAGGTCGCCCTGTTGAGATCGCTCCAGAATGGCGTCGAGAGGTCGGAGCATTTCGGCGATCTGACGTTCTATCTCCCCGATGGCTTCTTGGTCATCTTCGTCGCTTGAAGCGCCATCGCCTTGAGGTTTGGCGGAAGTCACTGAAGTTTTGGCCTTCTTGGTTTGCGCCGTCTTGCTTTTTCCGGTTCTCTTGCGTCCATTTTCTCTTAGCTCTTGCTTTTTCTTCCGCTCGTTCTCTGCTTGCTTGGCCCAGTACTCCTCTTTGGTTGTGACCTTTCGTGGCTTCTTTGCTTTTTCGTTGATGGGCTGCTTAGCATCGTCAGCTTGATGAGGAATGTTGGAGCCTTTGGCGCCGTTCAGCTGCGCCGTGATCTGCAGCAACTGGGACAGCTCTTCTGGACTCAATGCACCGCGCAAAGCTTTGTCTGCTAGCTCTGCCCTTTCCTTGTTGAGCTTTTCAATTTCAGCTTCATCCTGATTGTGACGAGGCACGGCTGCAATTGAAATTTCCTCTGATGTTGAACGCTTGACCTGCGGGCTTTCTGGCAACTTAGTTTCTGTCTGTGGCTCCTGCTTGACGTTGGTAAGATCGGCATGAAAGTGACGGGGCACAGCCCATCTCTCTTGTGCATCGGCAGAGGCTTCAGTGGCGTCAATGATCATGAAGTCGTCATCAGATATCGGGTCCGCCTCGACATGAAGCTGAGGTTCAGAAGGTGAGTTGTCGACTTGGCACTCTTCGTTGGGAGAGACGAACAGCTCGCTGAACTCTTCATCGGGTGATTGAAGACCTGTTCGCGCGTGGTCGCTTGCCCCAAGACTCGAATTCTGACTCTTCTCAAGCTCCTGGCGGATTGTTTGGTCAATGATGTCTTCCTGTTGAGTGTCGTCATAAATCGCCTTTTTAAGAACCAAAAAGCCTTGCATCTCGTCTTCATCTGAATCCCCAACGTCTGTGAAAAAGAACTTCCCCTTGTTGGGCTTGCCGGTTTTCTCGGGCTCCTCATCTCTGGGAGGGGTTGCCATGTTGGAACTGGAGCCTTGCTTTTTCCGGCTCTGTGAATGTTCAGCGAGGGGTGAAGAAAGTTCAGTGTTGCTGGTCATGTGAATCAAAAAAGGTCTGGCGATGCGATCATGTCGGCACTTCGGAGTCGATGCAGAGAATTGTTGTGAAGAGTGGCAGTGAGAAAGGTGGCAGTGAGAAAGGCAGGTGTGATCGTGAGAGGTGAAGTAGACGAGTAAAGAGAGAAGACAAGTTCTGGCGAAGGTGTTTTTTCCCAATGAGGAAGGACCGGAGTGAGTCGTAGAAGATACAGGCGCGCGAGGCACTCGAGGTAAGACTGCCGGTTTCTGCTTGGAGGATGAAGAATTGAAGAAGAAAGATATGCTGAAGGTTGGATTGTGAGGTGCAACCTGAGGGTGCGGGTCGAAAGAGGTGAAAAGGGATGTTGTAAGGAAGAAAGGTTTGTGTGTGGAGTGAAGATGGATAGGTGATGGAATGGGAGAGGCAAGTTGAGGTTGTTGTGAAAGGTAGGAAGAATTGTGTGAGGTAGGGTGAAGGTGGAGAAGTTCAGGCGAGGTTATTTTGAAGTTCAGGGCCAATAAATATCTTCTCAGAAGGGGAACTGCAGTTTTTCGCCGTTTAGGGAAGGCAAGTCCCTTTTGCAGTTTGGTAAGAAAGAAAGAGCCGCGATATCATCAAGAAAAGGAAGGGGCGATTACTAGAGCGAGCATTTACGGAGGGAAGGATCGATCATATGAAAAAGGAAAGAGGCAAGGTGGCAATGATACACAGGCAAAATATAGCAACCAGAAGGGGGTACGGAAATCGAGAGTACGGAAGCAGATGAACACAGTTGAAATCAATCGCTAGTCTATTGCTCTAAACCAAAATCATCTACAGCTTCATTCCCTCAAGAACCGCAGGAAGGCCCTCGCAATAGCAACGCCGTCATGCTCAATATTCGCGCGGTTGATAGCATCGGTAAACATATCATCGCTAAAAATGCCCGCCTTGTGGCGGACGTTCAGAACCTCACTGACGATGGGGCCGGTGAACTCGGGGTGGCCTTGGACGGTGATGTACTTCTTTGGCGCGTAAAAGCCCTGGACAGGGCAGAGATCGGTATAGGCAAGAGACTCAGCGCCGGGAGGGTTGGCGGTGACGACATCGCGGTGCATTTGATGGATGCGCTGGCAACCCGGTCAGTCCTTCCGTACTCATCTTCAAGTCAAGCATATGTGGAAGGAGCATACCATTTTATCCAACTTGAACAGCTCCTTTCCCTTCTCCGTGAGATTCACATCGACAACAGCCACCTCCCAGCCCAGCTCACTCCTCTTGACCTCAACCCCCAGCGCGCGGCCGATAATCTGGTGGCCGAAGCAGACGCCAATGACCCTCACCCTGTCGCTCTCGATGCACTTCTTCGTAAAATCGACCAGCTTCAGGATCCACGGGTCGTTGTCGAAGGAGTTGTGTTTGCTACCTGAGATGAGGATGGCGTCGATGGAGTCCAGCTCGGGGTAGACCGCCTCGTCGCCGACGGCGTGGTACACCGAGATATCGAGGATCGAGTCCAGCGGCGCGGGCGGCTCAGAGGAGAGCGCAGCCAAGCGCAATAGTGAGGTGAAGACGCCGCCGTAGCCGCCATACTGCGCATTCGTCTGCGGCTGCGGCGTGTCTGCCTCGATGATAGCGAGGCGAATGCGCGGTGCTTGGGAACCCATCTTGTCGATCGTTTCGCTGAAATATGTACTGGATATTCAAAAAGGGGGAAGAAATGAAGTAATTCGATACGAGATGAACCGTGTATGTAAGATATTTAGATCTATGAGATGAAAAGTGACAAGAAGCGCAAGGGGAACAAAGCGCCGACGAAAAGGAACAAGAAGAGAAGCCTCGCGCCCTTTAGAGGACAAAGAAGCCGTTGTCACCGCGGTCCCGGACGAGCCACGATTCAAGTGTCCAGTGACAAATTGCCCCGCGATGATGGGCCCAGGTGGCGCCGATAGCGGGGAGAAAGGCGCGATAAGCGATATCGGACCGCGCTGCACTGATAACGCGCTTACGGCTGGCTGGCGGGGGAGCTAGGTACAGCTTGGGGAGTTCCTGCTGTGTCACCTCCACGACCCCTCCAAACACGCCGACGTCATTCCCTGTCTTATTCTACCCTGCGGTTCGTCAGCAATCGTGATCCCGGTTGCAACTTCGTCCCTTCGAAACACCACGCCAAAAGGGTGACAGACTCGAAATGTCTGCCAGGACATCTCTGCGCGCCTTCCTCGCCAGCGCCCGCTCTGCGCTGGTCGCGCCCGCTGCGCAGAGAAAGAGCCCTTTGACGCTGGTCGTTGGAAACGAGTCTGCAGGTACGTTTCTTCCCCAAGTCCTTATTCATTTATCTTGAACAAGACAAAGCTGACGATACCGGACCAGACCTCGACTCCCTCTGCTCCGCCGTCATCTACGCCTACCTCCGCACTACGAACCCCCCGCACAACCTGCACATCCCCATCTCCAACCTGCCCCGCGACGACCTCAAGCTGCGGCCTGAAATGACCGCCGCCCTCGCCCACGCCGACCTCAAGCCTGCCGACCTGCTCACCCTCGACGACATCCTGCCGTCCCTCCCCGCGGACGACACCCGCTGGGTCCTTGTCGACCACAACGCGCTCACGGGCGCTCTTTCAAAACGGTTCGCGAGCCGCGTCGTGGGGTGTGTGGATCACCACGCCGACGAGGGCGTGGTCCCGACGGATACCGCGGAGGAGCCGCGCGTGGTGGAGAAGTGCGGCAGCTGCGCGAGTCTCGTGGTGGAGTACTGCCGTCAGGCGTGGGAAGCTGCTGCCGTCAAGGGTGTGGAGGGAAAGGAGGAGGATGCGCAGCTGGCGAGGCTGGCTTTGGCACCGATCTTGATCGACACGACGAACCTGCAGTCCAAGGACAAGACGACTCCCAAAGACATCTCGGCCGTGCAATTCCTGGAAAAGATTGCGGGCGCAAAGTTTGATCGGGACGCTTTCTTCAACGAGATCTCTGCCGTGAAGGAGGACATCTCATCGCTCGGCTTCCGTGACATCTTCCGCAAGGACTACAAGCAGTGGGACGACCAGGGCTCCGGTCCGAAGCCCGCAGTCATGGGTGTCTCGGCTGTGGTGCAGAATCTGGAGTACCTGCTCTCCAAGGCCGACGGAGACCACGGCGTCCTGCTCGAGGAGTTCAGGAAGTGGGCTGCGGAAAGGGAGCTGGATATCGGGGTCATCATGACGACGGCGCACCCTGATGGGAAGTTCCAGCGGCAGCTATTCATTTGGGCGTTCAACAGGAACGCTGTTGAGGTATGCAAGAACTTTGTAAAGGGGTGGAAGGATGACCTGGGTCTGGAGAGCTGGGGTGAGGGGAGGTTGGACCAGGTTGGGGAGGACGAGTGGCGGATGGCGTGGAGTCAGGGCAACATCCGACACTCCAGGAAACAGGTTGCGCCAATGTTGAGAGAGGCTATCAAAGGCGAACCCAGACTTTAAGGGCAAGGCTGGGTGTTCATAAGAATAAACGAAAGAATTGCCTTCCAATTTGCCTGCTAAAGAAGCAACTCTCAAAAGCCCGGACATGGATTGGGGCACTGTATCCAACACCGCCGCATGCATATGTACGGCTATATCCTATGCCAGAACGACTACATTTCCTGTGGGCAGAGGTATAATCTGAAACATCGTCGTTGTTGGCGCTGTCGCTATCGTCGCTTTTGCCGTTGGTGTTCCAAGTTGTTTCTTCTATCATTGTCTCTACCACTGCCGTTGTCCTTGTTGTCCTCCCTCGTTGTCATCTTTGTTATCTTTGCTATCCTCCTTGTTCTTATCATCGTTCTCTTTGTCACCTCCATTGTTATTGTTATTCTTATCATTTCCACTAACATCATCTGTATTATTGGTTTCAATCGAAGTCTAAGTCTTAGTTCAACACCGAGAGCGCAGACATAGAAAACTCAAGCGGTGTTATGTATAACATGGCATTCCCAGTGTCAATTAATAGACAACGCAGTTTTGGATCTTAAAACCTCATAGATATTGGACTGCACCAACTCGGCGAAGCGAGATCTATGGCGACTACACATTACACCCCAGCACATCGGCCCACGATCGCCGACAAAGCATGCCTTCATCGATACTTTTCAACATGATTTCTCATCACTCATCAACCATCCACGCAAACCCTTGTCGCCTTGACTTACGCAACCTCGGCGACAATGGCATCCAACCACTTCGCCAACCTACAAACACAGCCAGTCAGCTTCGCCAAACTCTCAAAACACACTGCAATCAGAAGAACTCACCTGTACCCCTGCTTCGCAATCTGCATGCTCACAGTAGGCTGCGCGCTCGTCGTATACGCGCCGCTAATATCCAGCCCCTCCACGCCAGCGCGGCCCTCGGGCAGGACCACAGTGCACACGAACGCATTGCTCTCCGTCGCCCACTGCAGCGCCATGTCCTGCGGGTCCGCCAGGCTCAGTCCCTGCGTCCAGCACTTGGCCGCGCTCTTGAAGTCGCCGGCGCTGATCTCGGTGCTCAGGTTCGCGGCCCACGTCTTGGCGACCGCGAGCCCGCTGCCGCCGGAGATGCTCTGCGGGATGTTGGTGTCCCACGCGGCGTGCAGGTTCGTGCTGGCGCCGGCGAACTCGACGGCGATGCCGTTGCCGCCGAGCTCGAGGTTCTCGCAGTGCAGCGGCTGGCCGATGTCGCCGGTGAAGTGGATGACCATCTTGGCGGCGATTTGGCGCTGCTCCAGGGACAGGGACGGGGTGAGCATTCGCGTGGTGTAGTTGGCGAGCGCGGAGACGATGCAGCCGGTGGGCCCGCAGTCGCGGTCGAAGTCGACGCCGCAGGAGGCCGGGGGGTCGTCGAGGGCGTCGATGTAGTGGAAGGTGGAGGTGAAGGCGCCCTCGGTGGTGTAGCGGTAGGAGTCGGCCCAGCTGGAGACGGAGGCGAGGTAGTCGTCGGAGGTGTCGCCGAGGAGCTGCTGCATGTAGGATTTTGTCTCGGGGGCGACGAAGTTGGTGGCGATGTAGGCGACGGCGGCGTGGCCCATGGAGCCCCAGGCCATGGCACCGGGGAGGAGGGGGGACGCCAAGACGGCGAGCGGGAGGAGACGGGCCATTGCGGGTGTTACGCTGACGGGGGAAGAGAGGTCTTGGCGGAGGACGAGAAGGGGGTGGTTGAGAGTGAGACCATGGTATTGGGAAAACAGGGAGGGAAGGCTTATATGTTACATTTTGAAGAGTGTACTACATGTGGTTTATCTCTTCTTGGTCGGCGAGGGCCCACGTGCGATGTGGACGAGCGAGGTAAGGTCGGGTGAATCCATGCTGGCGGTAAGGGAGATGCCGCGTTGCCCGGGAGAGTGCATATCGGAGAGGAGGAGACGACCATGGAGGTTGGCGATGCAGACCACGTTTTTGTGCTCCTGCTTCTTCAGGAATCGCTAGGTTCACATAAGTACGGGGCTAAGGTTGACTCTAATGCCGATCAAGCGTGCGGAGGGGTGCTTGTCGAAGTGTCATTGGACGAACTCGGCCGGGGACAGGAATTAAACAACAATGCTGGTGTCCGGGGTCCGGGGTTCTTGATAGCCAGATTTCGGCCGAGAAGTGATGCTTCAATGGCGCGCACAGAATTTTGGGAAATCTATCAGACGACCAGTTCCCGAAAGCGATCGACTGGTCTTGGCAAACATGTCAGACGCCTTTCCAAGAGTTGAGGCGGAAATCTTGGATGCACTGTTGTCGGATTACACCTGCATTAGTGCGTGAAAAAATTGGCGTCGAAAAAAATCAGCTCCGATGATCCCCCGCATGCTCTGCCGTGGCGGCGCCAACTTCTGAGAGATAAGACGGAGGCCTGCCCGATTAGGAAGGTCTGAGATGTGAGAAATCACTCCCTCTGCGTCGCACATAGCACTGTTTCACTCGATTTACTGGAAGTTGAAAGGTATAGCGAGGCGAGAAATATGTATTTCGTCATCATATCTTGGTCATATGCGGTGTGTATGGTATAGTATTGTGACAGTGTTGTACAAATTTCCCTGCTGTCGCATCGACATTATGCAGAAAGGGACGACGGCATCGTTCCTTTATCGTGCCTTCGTGAGATGACCGCCGGTGACCGGTGGGCGCCGATGCCCGTCACAACGGACGAGGATCCTATCGTTATCGTGCGAAGAGGATTCTGCCGCAGCCCGTCCCGCTGCAGACAGGCTCGATTAGAGACTTTGTCGAATGCTGTCGAGTTGCTGCCAGATTTTGACAAACTCCAGACTGTTGACTTTGCTTGCACTCGTGGCGCCCATCGTCTGAATGTTCTTCGCAACGGCTTCGGCCGCAGGATCGGCGACTCTGATGCATTTCCTGACAGCCTGCCATACTGCGTCTGTTGGTAGGACCGGTGGTTCTTCCGTCAACATCTCCTCCGCGCATTTCCTAAGCACTTCGATGCACCTGAGTTTGTCTCCCGTCTCGGCCGTCTGCTGGAAGAAGAACTCATACATCTCCGGTCCACGGCGTTGGCTGTATCTTGGCAGAGTGTACCATGTGTCCCAGAGCTTGTCCCAGTTGCCTTGGATGAGGTAGGCTCTCATAAGTCGCATGGCATCCGCTGGGGTTGGACAAGACGATGTGGCTTGAAGTAAGACCTTTTCCAAGTTGGACTGGATGGCTTCAATGTTTTCTCCGCGCGCACCAGAGACTGCGATCGATTCGATAATGACGCTGATAACATCTGGCTCCATAATCGGGATGCCCCGTTCGCTCATCGTGGTGATCAGTTCTGTGGCGAGATCAGCCTGGATCTGAGAGTGGTTATCCTCCGTAGAGGGCGCTCGAAAGATGAGCTCCAGAAGGTGCAGACATTTTTCTCTTTCGACCCTAATGCCTTCCCAGCGAATCGAATCAAGGTACTGGCGAATCTCGGGAAGTGTCGCAGGAGTGGACTGTTCCTTAGCCGTGGGCTTTGCACCGCGGGACCTACGAGCAGGTGGGCTCGTCGTCGGCTCCGCTGCATATGGCATCGTCCTGTTCAAGGACGTAGAGAACAGACGTTTTTGCTGGGGCGTAGCAGAGTTGCCCTTGGCAGAGCGATCAGTCGTAGGTGGAAGCTGGCCAAAGCGATGCTGGAACTTGGCACCTTCGGCCAGATTTCGAGTCTGGACCTCACTGCGAGTGAGCTGCTGGCTCCATAGTCGCTCGAGATCCAGTTCCTTCCGCCGTGCGTCGGTCATGACTTGCACAACAACGGTAGTGCCACTGACAGGGGCGCCGAAACCTGACATGTTGCCCTCTGCATCAAAATGCGCACTCTCTCCGTATTTTGCACCAAGGGTTCCGAGATTGACACAGATCCATCCCGTGGAGATACCGTCGTCGCCGCCCGGGGTGATCGTAGCACTAGAGCCCAAGAGTTTCGCTTTCCTCCTCATTCTGCGAAGCTTGGTCTTGAGCTCGCCAGGCCCAATGAGTCCGTCTGCGTTCGACTCTATACGGTGCGTGTGTCGCAGCCATTTGACCAAGCGGGAGGACGAGACGTGGAGATGTCGTTCGCTTCGAGCCGTCGCGAAAAGCATCAAGAGATTCGGGCCGAGGGCGGGAGGGGGGTCCATTGCGCGCAGGTCGAGGAGAGACAATTCGTCAAGACCCATCTCCTCGTACACGTACTTCATAAGCGGCTCGAGAATGGCGGGGGGCGATTCAGGTAGTTCGGGAAGGGGCGACACATGTTGGGTTGGGGCGTGCGTTGGAGGGTCGACTTGCAGGAACCATGGCGTGTCTTCGCCGTCTTTACTCTCTTCGATGCCTTCGTGAGTAGACGGAGTGGCTTCAGGAGTCGTCGAAGCCGCCTCCTCTGTGCCTGTTTCGGTGGCGGGCTTGGGTGCATCTGGCGGCAACGTCGAGAAAGCCCGGCGCAGATTGTGAGGTCGAAGGGGCACCGCTGTCGCAATTGCTGGGGCTCGCAGAATTTGGTTGGAGTTTGCGGTGATGGCTCTCAAGAGGCGGCCACGACACTGCAAGCAGCCGAGAGCTGCGAACGCTGGTCGCGAAGCCATGTTCGTTCTGAGCTTGACGGGGATTGTCAGTCGTAGTTGTGGTTGGTAGATGCAGGACTTTCGCATGAACTCCAGCTTGGGCGTCCCGAAAGGCGGGCGGCTTCAAGCTAGAGCTTTGGACTTTTTTCCCCCTCTTAGGTAATCACACCCGGTGCAGCAATGGATCGGATTTTTGGTGGCGCGCCCCACGGCAAGAGCTTTTTTCAGCGGGGAAGAGCGCGTGGGCACGTCCGCGGCGCCTGCCAATGACATGGTACACTGCGTGGGTTCCCAGGTTTGTCAGTTACAAAGCGTTTACTGTCCAACATCGTGTCCACAGACTAGGGAAGAGAGACATTCAATGTGATATAAGTTTGCCATTTTGTGATCACAAGTGAGAATCAACGCAGGATAATGCTGCCTACTCTGCCTGCAAGGAAAACCTCACCACAGCGAAGATGATTTGAAACGCGATGCCACGTGACGAATCATGACCAGAAAGGCGCTAGTCTGCTTTAGGAATAGACCCGCTCATCGAACATTCCCAGCAACGCCGTTGGCCCATTCCTCCAAGTGGATCCGGTCTGCCACCCGGGCCAAACGATGGCAATTTTTTATTTTTTTCATACCGATAGCTCTGAAGGACTCCTATCAGCAGCAGCACCACCACCCAGGGTCGTCGTCGAGTCGAGTGCATCCTCACCTCCACTCTCCCTACACCAAAACTTTTTTTTTTGCATGCGCTCTCGCACCGCCATGCAATTAGGTGCACCTTCTCTGTACTTGTAATATACTCTGTCTTAGTTTTCGCATTCTCTATTTAATGTACCAGCGTCTCCATTGAACGCACAGCAGTCACGCCGGGCTGTTGTACCGCCGCCGCCGCCGCCACCTTCCATCCCATCGACTGGGGTTGACGCCCAAGATGCTTCTGAGGCATGGCCGGAAGGCCCTTTCCCTCCATCAAGCAGTCGTCTTCAGACCACTCCGACCGACTTTGCGATCTCCCCTCACGAGCATCCCCGCGACCGAATCGAGCATACGTCTGTTGAGCACGCAGCATGATGCTCGCCCGGTGACGAGAAGAAAGAGCTTCGACGCTACATCAACATTCAAACCAGGAAGGAACCTTGCCACCGCAGTCGACGACTACCAGCCGATTGAGCCATCAGGCTACTCCCGCCTACAAAATTCCATCTTGCCATCCTTTCAGGATGCCAACAACCGCCCAAGAAACTACGAGCTAAGGGCATTCGACCCCTCTTCGCCCCTCGTTGTGCCAGAAGACGACCCTACCCCCGAGAGACAGCGCGTGAATATATACGGCATTCCTGGAAGTGCAGAGGAAATGATCCCTCTCTTTGACGCCTGCATTCGTGTAGGCAAGATTGATCGTGCTGCTACTATCCTGAAGCGGCTGACTTTACCTGCGTTTGACCACTTCCCAAGAGAAGATCTCGCCATACTGCACACCCGCTATCTTCGCGCATCTCTCGATCAACTGCGCCTGCACCCAGATCGCGCACAGGCGGAGGCTCTCCAAACGTGGTATGAGTTGTATATCAGAAAGAAAGGCTATCCGCAAACCGCCGAGACAATCGCGTGCATGCTCAAGTCCTCTTTGCTCTCCGAGCGCGACCCCGAAAGGCTCAGCCGCCTCGTTCATCGTTACATGGGAATGGTCCCCGGCGAAGCAGGCCTCGAGGTCTTGTCAATGGCTGAAATCCTGACCGATCAGGACCTTGCTGCCATCACTGCAATCTGCCCGACATACAATCTATCGTCAGACGACACGGCAATTCCAGAGCCTGATGAGCTCGCAGCTCCTCGGGAAGAGAATCTCAGCACTGCTTCTGACCAGGTGCCCGAGGTCTTATCCACGCCACAAAAGGGCTTTGGATTGAAGTCGCTGAAGCAAACCCTGAGCCTCTTCGACGAACTCCCTCAGTCCTGCGATATTTCCACGTTGCCGATTCGAGAACGCAAAGAGATCCAAGCCCGACTCGAGCGAGATTGCGTTGAAGCTGCAATCGCACGATGGCGAGAGGAGAACGAGTCGTTGAACAAGATGGGCCTGAACACCGCCATTTCCCACTCATCCTTGAACTCCCGACTCTACGACTGGCAGACTGCATTGGAGGCTCGCTTGACGGCCGAGATGGCCAAGATTGAGGCCTCCGAAGCTGTTGCGAAGAAGACCCCTGAAGACTACGACCGATGCTTGTATGGTCCTTTCATGCGACTGTCAACCCCCAGTCGACTCTCTGCATTGACGATTCTTAGTGCTCTGAGTACTGTGGCTCTTACGGGCATCGACAAGGGTATCCCGGTAGCGGGAGTAATCTCGAGTCTCAGCAAGTTCGTCGAGGAAGACATTCAAGTTCAACTAGCGAATGATAAGTCAAAATCGAAGTCGAAATCGAAGCGCCGACGTGTGGTGCTTGCCGAATCCGCCAAAAGCTCCAATAAATCGCCAAAGCCGAAGGATGCGCCCGAGCCTCTCCTGGGCAATGACGCGGCCAGAGACAAGAGATTGGTCGAGGCTCCCTGGCCGGTAGCGGTGAAGGTGAAGTTGGGTGCTATGCTCCTCACGTCGCTCCTCGAGACAGCCAAGATCAAGGTCGTTCAGGAGCAGCCGGTCACACAGACGTTGATTCATCAATACCAGCCCGCCTTCTCCCACGCTCTCCGGTTGAAGCGGGGCAAGAAGATCGGCATGATCCTGCTGAACAAGACCCTGGTCACCATTATGAAGTCAGAGCCACGAGGAGACTACCTGGCTAAGCACCTCCCGATGGTGGTCCCTCCCGAGCCATGGACGGATTTCAACAAGGGGGGTTTCCTTGAGAGCACCTCGGCTGTTGTTCGTGTCAAACAGGGCGACAAGGAGCAAAAGCTGTACGCCGAAGCAGCTATTTCACGAGGCGACATGGATCAGGTTTTCAAAGGGCTGGATATTCTGGGCAAGACCGCATGGAGAATCAACACCCCTGTCTTCAACGTGATGCTTGAGGCGTGGAACACTGGAAAAGCCTTTGCCAACTTCCCCGAACTATCTCCCGACATCTCGTACCCACCTGAACCAGAGCTCAGCGACGATCCTATGGCGCGCCGAACTTGGATCCGGCACGTAAAAGCAATCGAAAATAAGAAAGGCGCTCTTCACTCGCAGCGATGCTTCATGAACTTCCAGTTGGAAATCGCCCGGGCCTTCAGGAACCAGAGTTTCTACTTTCCGCACAACGTTGACTTCCGAGGTCGCGCCTACCCCCTGCCTACATACCTCAACCACATGGGTGCTGATCACGTTCGTGGTCTCCTGCGTTTCGCCAAGGGCAAGGAGCTTGGTGAACGGGGCCTTCAATGGCTCAAGGTTCACCTAGCCAACGTCTATGGTTTCGACAAGGCAAGTCTCAAGGACAGAGAGTCTTTCGCGATGGAAAACTTGGTCAACATTTTCGACTCGGCAAACAACCCCTTGACCGGCAACATGTGGTGGCTGAAGGCGGAGGATCCCTGGCAATGTCTTGCGACGTGTTACGAGCTCAAAGCGGCTCTCGAGTCACCGGAGCCAACCAAATACGTGTCTCACCTGCCTGTTCACCAGGACGGTACCTGCAACGGTCTCCAGCATTACGCTGCCCTTGGTGGTGATACTTGGGGTGCTGAACAAGTGAACCTCGCGCCCAGCGACAAACCTGCTGATGTTTATTCCGCCGTTGCCAACATCGTCAAGGATCACATTGCCAAGGACGTCGAAGTCAAGCACCCCATCGCCATGGGTCTCAACGGCAAGATTACGAGAAAGGTCGTCAAACAGACAGTCATGACAAATGTTTACGGTGTCACCTTTGCCGGAGCCAGGAAGCAAATCTGCAAGCAGCTCGATGCCCTGTATCCTGAACTCCGAGAAGAGACTGGTGTCAATAACCTCACCAGTGCTACCTATATCGCCGGTCTTGTTTTCAAGGCACTGTCAACCATGTTCAAGGGCGCACACGATATCCAGTACTGGCTCGGCGAAATCGGTGGGCGCGTCTGCAAGGCTGTCACACCCGAACAGATAGAGCTCATCTCTCAGGATGGCCTATCTGAAGACTCCAAGGTTTCCAGAAGCGATATGCTGTCACAATTCCGCGCGACTATCGTCTGGACAACCCCGCTACGAATGCCGGTTGCTCAGCCGTACCGTAAGCACGGGACTCGTATCATTCACACTGCCCTTCAAGACATGTCCTTCACCGTCCCCGAAAGATCAGATCCTGTCCACGCCAAGAAGCAACTTCAGGCTTTCCCTCCGAACTTCATCCATTCTCTCGACGCTACGCACATGCTTCTTTCCGCTCTCGAGTGCAACGAACTTGGTCTCGACTTTGCCGCCGTTCATGACTCTTTCTGGACACATGCTGCAGATGTTGACTCCATGAACCGTGTGCTCAGAGATGCCTTCATCAGAATTCACGAAGAGGACGTTGTCGGCCGTCTCGCTACCGAGTTCGAAGCCCGCTACGGAGGCTCTCTGTACATGGCACAAGTAAAGCCCGGCCCTGTTCACAAGAAAATTTCCGATTTCCGGATGGCAAAAAGATGGGGCTTGAAGGAGGAGATGCTCCGAGAGCGTGAGAGACAGACTCTTCTCAACTCTTCCGATCCTGAGGAGGTCGCCAAGGGCAAGGCGATGGTGACTCCCGCCAGCATTTTCGAAGAGATGGCCGATGAAGAGGATGTTGTAACGGAGGCCCAAGAGCTGGCAGGGTTCGGTCTTGGGGAGATCTCTGAAGTGAAGGCCGATGACTTGGAGGACGCTTCCGACGAAGGGGCCGTTGACAGCGAGGAGGCTGATGCCGGCGATGTCGACGAATCGACCCCCTCGGTGGGCGATCGTATCTTGGCGGCGATGCTCGAGAAGAAGGGCGATAATGTGTCCTACTTCCAGGACGTGTTGAACAAGAAGCAACCCAAGAAACGAGGGCAGCTCCCCACCCAGATCTGGATGCCTCTGAAGTTTCCCCCTGTCCCAGCGAAGGGCGACTTCAACGTCCAGTCGCTCAAGAATAGCGAGTACTTCTTCTCATGAGCAGCCATGCGATGGATATTTGGTTCACGTTTGTCACGATTGCATATATGGTGCATTTAGGGAGGCGTTTGTTGTCCTGTTTATTTGAAGAGGGGGCGTTCGCTGGTTGGATCACCAAAAATAAAAATAGGCAAGGGAGGCTGGAGATGTGTGGGATGTTGGGGACGTACATCTGTATAAATAACTAGATGGGATGACGATATGTCGGTCCTGGCGGTGTTCAGTGCTAGATCCCACGACGAAGACAAAAAGTAACTGTACAATAGAATTCATCTGTGGATGGAAGACAAAAAAAAGCCAACGACACAAAAGACAACTTTTCTTACTTTATCACCACTCGCTCTTTCGCATCAACAGCAGGTTTGAACTCGATGACAGCGCGGCATTTGCTGAACAGACCGGCTCATCCCGTCCGGAGTTTCAGTCGACGCGTCCACCCATCCCCAACACCCTCTTCGCAAACTCAACACATGAATGCAATTTGCCGGGAGAACTCTGGCGTCAAACCGTCAAATGCTTGTTATATTGCAGCTCCACCACGCCGGCCCGTGTCACGCACAGGTGACGGCCTTCGCGAGTAAGTCGATTGCTCCGATTACCCGAGTTGACTCGGACAGCCTCGCATACCCAAAGTGCGCAGAATTTCTAGAACTCTTTGCCGCTGCAACCGACCGGAGCTTTACATCTGGTCATCATAACTACAGCCCTGGTCAGCCTCTCACGTCGCTTGGTAGAGGAAGTTGTCGTTGTCTGATGGACCGCCGTCCAGTGCCGGCCGCCCGCTCCGGGATGGCTCCCCCACACGGGCGCCCGAGCCAACGAGTCAGCGCCAGCCGGGAAGGACGATCTTACGCGCATTTGGCGTGGCCCAGGAACCGCAGTCACCGAGCAGTCGAGGCCGTCTCACGATTCTCAAGGCGAAGAAATGAGGCCTGTCGGCAAGCCCACCCACACCTGTGGTACGGTGAAACCGACCGGCGGGAGATGAGCGGTAGGGCTGTCGTGAAGTCTAATAGAGTAGCATTCTGGAAGGCGGAGCAGTCCGTGCGACGGGTTCATCGCAAGATGGGACGGTTTTTGGGGGCGGGCGGGCGCATGTTGACATTCTTTCCAGACGGGAAGCTTTTCATCTTGGTGGTTTAAGCTTTAATGAGAGGTCCTCTGTCTAAGCAATACGAAAGACGGAACTTGCTGGGTCAAGACTGCCCATGCTCGATAATATTCTGATATATATATATACATCGCGAGCATCCTCCTTGCCTCCATCCCAGGACCCTTTCTTTCCCAACCCACCTCCAACTACCAACACTCATTTCAAACCACGCTCATTTACACAAAAGCCAAAATGCGCTCCGACATCCTCCTCGTCCTCGCCGCCACCTTCGGCTCCACCCTCG
The DNA here is from genome assembly GCF_011800055.1 of Colletotrichum gloeosporioides. Taxonomy (NCBI): domain Eukaryota; kingdom Fungi; phylum Ascomycota; class Sordariomycetes; order Glomerellales; family Glomerellaceae; genus Colletotrichum; species Colletotrichum gloeosporioides. The sequence continues at coordinate 29,314 of NW_025544758.1, read as the reverse complement.
GCCTGCGCCGCGCCTGCAAGCACACCGCAGCCTCCGAGGGCTGGTACTACACGACCTCCTCCGACTCGCTCGACGCCATCGCGGCCGACTTCTGCACGTCGCCCGCGGTCATCAAGCAGTGGAACAACCTGCAGAGCATCAAGCCGGGCATGAACCTCAAGGTGCCGTGCCACTACAACGCGGGCCGCCAGCGCGACTGCGCCAAGAACTCGGCGACCGACGGCGCGTACGTGATCCAGTCGGGCGACACGCTGAACAGCATTGCCTACGACTTCTGCACGACGGCCGACAAGCTGCAGCAGATGAACTCTGCGCGCATCACGAACAAGGACCTGATTTACCCGGATTGGGTTATCCAGGTCCCTTGCAGCTGGAACTAGATGAGGATGGAGGGGAGAAAAGGGGGTTGGGGAAAAGTTTGGATAGATGTTTAATTGATAATTCGTCCTCTTCTTTTCAACACTGGTGTTCATGCTGTGTCGGCTGTGCGATGTTTTTGAAGGCTTCTTTGCTTGGTCGCTTCATGCCGAGATGCTGAGTCAACCAGTGCATCTTATCCTGTTTGTACAATCAGCATAAAGCCGATTAGTTCCTTCAGCTGATTCAATGATATGAAACACGACAGATGGGTATCGCTGACCTATTTTGTGTTGCTCGTTCACCTGCACATAACTCTAGATGTTTTGCTAGAGCGCAGTATTACCCTATGTTTGATGTTACGGTTTCTGTCTTCCGTCACCCTCGTTTGTGCTCATCATTACCGGCTCCTTGGTGATCTCTTCTACGAATTCCATCGCTGTCGCCTTCATTCAATCGTCGAATCTCTCGACCTCCTGTATGATTATCCTCCTCCTACCCGTAGTAACTCTCCATACCCTGCGTACCCGTCCCCTTGTCTGCGCTTCCACCCCACCACTCTTCCCGTGATTATCTTCGTCTTCAGCGTCAACGGTGAAGTTGCGTCGGTGCGCCTTCATCAACGCACCGCTTGATAGATCTCTCCCGAGGGCGATTGACGTCCATGTCAATTACTTCGTGCAGCAAGTAACCTAAACATTTGTCTGATTAGAATAATGTCCCACTCAGCACTCGGGTTACTCACCGCAACTGCGCAACCGTTGCCCTCATTGTAAACGTCCCCGTCGTAGCTGTATCGCAGCTTTTCCTGAGTCTGCCCAGCCTGACAAACAGCGCTTGCTCTTCCGGTGCACTCGGCTGCTGTGCCGTCCCTGTACACGGTGCCTCGGTAGCTTTGAGTCCGGCAATCTGCCGCCGCGACACTGGCGCACGCAAGAAGAACAGCAAAAATCTCTGAGAACAACATGTTTAAGGCGTATAAGCTGCAGGGCGACAATGAAAGCTGAAGGAGTTGATTCTGTAATGGGCGTTGCTCGGATGGAATGCGTTTGATGCAAAAAGTAATCCGCCTATAAGAGTTGGTGTCGAAAACAAAGAGCTCATGTTATATCATCTTCTGGTTCCCCCAGGTTTCTAGCTACTTTCCTTATCCGTCTCGAAACGGCAAGCTATCTTGCGAGTAGACAAAATTGCATACAACTGATCATTTTCATTAGTGGACCGGGCCCCTGACTCGGAGGCGGCGGGATGCTGCCTGGTTGGTCCCCCCATTGGCTCAATATAAGAAAGTTCACATGACTTACCATGTATGGGCGTGATACGAAAGACTTCTAACCAATTGCTTAGGATCGGCAACTTGGCCAAAAGTTTACCCAAACGCCAGACAACTACGGACAGCTCTACGGACATGCCTACGCCGCATTTTTCAACTTGGCGCTGCCGCAAAGGCCCATCGAAAGACTTAAGTCCCCGAGCAAAATAATGGTTCGCCCGATCTCCGGTCTGGGATTAAAGTCTCCGAGCTTCCCCTTACCGGGCCCAGGAACAAGGAGGATTGTTGGTGTCTAGGTTGGTGCCAGTTCTTGAAGCCGTCACGGTAAGCCTGCTGTCCTGTGCGCAGGTCTTTCCAGACAGCACAGGACGTAACATGTAGTGATGGGTTTCCTGGTGTCTTGACTCTACATTTGCCTTCATCGGTATCTATTAGGGGTCGTATACGATACGAGTCCAGATTATGCAATAAGCTGTACAGCCTACACAGCCTTTAACGACTTGCTTAAACTCTACAGAAAAGGCAACTTCTAGATATCTAGAGAAAACAAGACTCTGAGACGAAAGTCCAACTGACTCAATTGCAACAATTGTAAAACCAGCAAGACAAAATCTATAAAAGCTGGAATTCCGTCGACTAAACTCGATCGATGTGATTTAATCACACTCATTTCTCTCCAGCTTATCGCAATAAGTGGCTTTGATCCAATATTCTCAGACTTTCGTTGACTATCTGACCATCTCTCCCCCAACTCCTAGCTTCACAATGCGTTTACAAGCTCTTTTCCTCGTCGCGGCACAAGTTGCCACCATCGTTGCACAGGGCACATGCTACTGTGAGTGCAACCGAACTTCCGATGCCTCTGGGTGCGCGGCACTCCCACGACCTGCCAGCGGAAACTGTGCCGAGGTGTGTAACCCTGGAGGAAGATGCCCGAACTGGGTTAAGTGTGGCTAGATCGTGAGCTGAGAAAGTAAGCATCCTCCCCTATTCACGGTTCTCAAGTATGATATTCACCACACCAAATCTTAGAACACACATAAACCGCCTTCGACATGCATTGCGAACTTGTGGGCTCTTCGACTTTCGGGAACTCGTTGGCATAGTCCTTCGTAGAAATACAACACTATGTTGAACATCAGCTGATGCACTCCTGTTCTCTCGATGTTTCTTTCATGATTCGCTCTCCATGACTCTCAGGGCTTCCTCGAATAATTCCAGTGTCACCTCTATTTAGTTCCCATCTTCTCTGGCTCTCTTCGCTTGTCTCAGCTTCTCCATCTTCATTGCTCGCTCCCTCTGTTGCATAAAATCTGTCCGATTTTGCCTACTGAACGGCAATCCCTTTCCTTCCGCTGTCCATTCATCGTTGTTCTGCAAGGAGATGTCGGCCCCCTTTGCTGACCAGCATGTCAATGACCGACGCCTCATTTCCCGGGGGGAAGTCGATGCGGACTTGCGCGGGGGGCCGCTTGTGAAGGAGGCTCATCGCCATGAAATGAAGGGGCGTGTTGCCGTTCTCGCATGTGACATTGGGGTTGACTTTCAGCTCGTTGAGGAGATAGTTGACGACATCAGTGTCTCGGGCGGCACAAGTTTGATGGATGGCATGGATTTTGCCGCGCTCACGGGTGGTCAGGCTCGCGCCGCCTTCGATCAAGACTCGCGCTACCGCAAGTCGTCTGCCATTGACGTCGCTTTCGACAATGGGGTGGTTGTTGCGCCATCTCGTTGACTGCCATTGCGACCGCAACTCGTCGGGACAGGATTTCAAGGCGAAGAAAAGAGGGCTCGCTCCCACGTCAGGGAAACCTTCAGCGTCCCAGCGCTGGCCGCTGCGATCGGCGATTCTCATCTCTTCGTACTCCTTCTGAGTGTGACAGAGCATTGCCCGAGAGGGGTGACGTTTCATCAGAAGCCCCAAGTCATAAAGCTTGCCACAGGCCCCAATGTATCGCGTATACCCGAAGCCACCCAGCGCAGTCTGCGTATGACCACTGTCGAGGAGGAACTTGGCCAGCTCTGCATTTTCGTTCAAGCATGCCCATGTTAAGGAGGTCATGCAAAGAAGCGTATGTTCTCTCACGACGCTGATTCTGCCACGCCTCGTGAAAGGTGGCTCGCGGCAATGGTCGAAGTTGGTCTGGTCGTAGGCCATGACATCTGCGCCGTGCGACATAGCCTTTTTCACGCCGATGATGTTATCCTTCTTCGCGGATATCAGCAGAGAAGAGTTGTAGTGGTGCTTGATGTCGTGCTTGTAGGTTGCTGGGCTGATGATCTTGTAGAGGTATTTGCAGGTTGACGCAAGGCGCAATGCATCTGCGATGCCTCGGAACGGCTTGTTGAATAAGGTGACCAGCTTGTATTCTCCCTTGTCGGGATGGAATCGAATCTCCTCGTGGCTAGTCTTGATGGTCTCCTTCTCGTCGTACGTGTTGCTGTTTTTACACTCGCCACTATGTCCTCCCAGAATATCAAAAATGACGAGGATGATTTCAGGCGGCAGGCCCTCCATAGAAGCCCGGGGCGTTCCGCTTCGAATTGTATGAAGCATGGCGTGTTTCCCTGGGAAAATGCGTCTTGCGATATTTTCGGTCGGTGTTGATTAGTTCTTTTCCACGTCTTCCGCTGATGGCAAAAGAGAAAACAAAAACAAAATGTGTTCGGATAGGAAAGAATGATGGATGACAAAGCGGGATTAGATGGTGAACAACGGAAGGAAGGAAGGAGGCAGGGAGGCCGGAGCGTTCCTTCCGTGATCTGGATTTCTTGATGCCGACCTTCTCTTGCAAAAATGCCATCTGAATTGCCATTCTTAAGCTAAGCCTCCCGCAATTTCTCACCCTTAAAATGACACTACGTGGTCCACGCTGGCTGAATTGAATGGGCGATCCTTAGCGTTGCAGTTTTGAAATTTTGTCTGACCCGATGTCAGTTAGTGACAATAAGCTGACGTGGCTAGATGGAATGATTTCGAGGCACGTCTTGTTCCTTAAAGGATTCCAACCAGAACGCGTGCTGGGGGTGCTGCAACTAATCACGCCATGGTTATTGTAGATAGCTGAGTACTTCCCCAAATTTCATTTTTAAATAACCTCGACGTCTCCTCTCGTTGACCATTCCGGCGACCCTGGCATGACTGAAGTCACAAGCCAAATGCACGCCCACCCGATCTTGTGGGTTCCCAAGTCCCAAAGTGAAGAGGCTCATCATTTGCCACCATGAGCACGGAACACTTTACCTAGCAAGCTCCCTACCAGTCGTTTGCGACAGTCTTGTAGCCCTCCGGCCCCTCTTACGTCGACAAGAATAGCGAGGTTCACGTCCCTCTGCCAACCCGCCGCCATCGTCCTCAACATCCAGCCCCATATCTTTGGCCGTATATCCTCGATTGTTTTTCAAATCAAAGTCTAGCCCATTGTCGAGTAACAGGCGTAAGATGAGCTTCTGTCGTTCTATCGGATGTGGTATCATTAAGTCAACCGTGGACGATGAGGGCTTATAGATCAAATGCATCGCCATATAATGCAGAGCCGAGTTTCCGTCTCGATCAGTTGTTGAAACATTCACACTCAAGTCGCAAACAAGAAATCGAACGACTTCATAGTCCCGGTATGCGCAGGCTTGATGAATCGCGTGGATGGAGCTCCTCAGCCGAGTGGTCAGAGATGCCTTGGCGTCGATGAGCATGCGGGCGATGCGCAACCGGCACCCGCTGTTGTCAGTTTCGATGATGGGCTCTACACCCCAATCGTCCCAAGTACGCCAGGAACTTTCTATTTTTGTATCTTGAACAGCCCTGAGAGCAAGGAAGAGAGGACTTGCCCCAATCCAATATCTGGCGTCATCGTGACTGTGACTTCGACTCCACTCAGATGCGAAATCGTCTTGCGTTGGAGAAAGCATCACTCGCTGGGGATGCCCGTGATTAAGAGGGTCGGGGAACTCGTCTGGATTTGACCAATATGTCGACCACTGCATGCCCATATTGGCTCTAGCATTTACATCAGCGCCTTTGCCTAGAAGAAACGCCACCACATCTGCATGGCCGAAGAACGCCGCCCAGTGCAGCGCAGTCAGGGTTGATTTCGTCGGTATTCTCTCGATATGTGGTGTTTCGTAGCCGCTACCATCCATGAACTCTGAGTCGAAAATTGTACGGTCGAGGGTGTTGATGTCAGCGCCGTAGGCCAAGGCCTTGGCCACACCCCTCACAGAACCGCGTTTTGCCGAAAGAAGAAGGGAAGATGAGTAGCAGTGTTTGATGTCATTACCCATGATGACGGGGTCTGTAATGTAACGCAGACGCCTGCATGTCGACCCGAGGCGTGTGGCAGCCCTGACACAAGGGAAGGGCTTCGGTAAGTCGTCGAGAGATGAGTACTTGTAAGAATAATGATCTTCCTCTAGTTCGTAGTATTCCCAACTTTCTCCATAGACAAGAGCTTCTGTAATAAGGATGATGAGCTCCGTTGGTAGGGTCGTTAGAGAAGCGTTCGTGTGCCGGCGCTCGTCAGGCTGGCGAGTGGGACATTCATCAGATGTCGTAGGACATGATGAAGCATTCATTGCGGTGAGATCTCATGTAAATATTGAGAATTCTGATGCTAGGAAATCTGCTTGTCAGGTCACACTTCAGGATAAATGAGCTGTCTGCAAGTGATGCTGTCATCTGGTTTTGTCTGCGTTAAAGGTCAAAAAAAACGAAACGGACTCATCCATTCGAAAACTTTGTCCAGCACCTTGACGACGGGCCAGTTCGCAGTACTTCCATTACATTTTGACATCAGGGTGTCCGTAAGGGTGCAAAATTTAGCAGTAACCTTGATAAGTTTTCTTCGATTATAAAGCATAGTAATAGAGCCCAGAGGTTAAGGGCATGTCACCGTCGCTCTCGTCTGCTGCAGCATCTTGCGTCTCTCCAATCTCCCTGATCTCATCTCCGCTGAACTTTTCCGACACCGCAACACAACAAAAACTTTTCCAAACCGAGCCCTCTTTACCTTCCAATTCGTCACTTTCGCGATGCAGCGTCAGTCAACGGCCCCCTTCCCGGACGCGGGAACCGACACGACTGCAATGGATACCGATCAATCCCAGTCGGCTTGCGCAGCAGGCGTCATCGAATCCACTACCAAACCTCCTCAAAGAGAAAGGCCCTGCTCGACCTTGGAAGGAATGCTACCGGAAATCCTGCTTCTCATCGTCGACGTGATATTCGGAGACAAGGGTCCTAGTGGATATAAGGTGACCGAGAAAAGCTTCTGCGTGCACGAAAACTGCATACAACAATCCGTTTGCTACTCCAACTTTGGCCGCGAACGAGATGTCATTTATTTGGCAGCGACTTGCAAAAGACTACACAAGATCATTAGCCCTGCCGTTTTCAAACACGACGTACGAGAAAATTACTCGTCATCATTGATTCTGTCAGCTAAGAGAGGATTGTCTAACGTGGCACTTCAAGCGCTTGAAGCAGTCGCCGATGTGAACGCCCCTGATCGGACCGGCTTTGACTTCGACCAAGAATTGAGTGTTGTTTCCTGCGATTCCTGCGATTACTGCGGACTTGACGATGATATGGAAGATTCGGAACGGTTTCCCGTGTCTTCGTCGCTGACTGCGCTGCATTGGGCCACATTTTTCGGGAATGAAGATATGATGCGTTTGTTGATCGGAAGGGGTGCTAATACAAATGCTAGAGCTGACGTGGGGACCCGGTCATATTTGTTACCGATGAATGGAGTCGACGGAGAGGAAGGATACGGAATCGACGAATGGGAAGAATGCGGACTGAGCTTTTCACACCCGCAGAGGGCAATGTTCTCTCATACGAACTGGGAGTACAGTGTAAGACAAAGCGGTGGTTCGTACTCCCAATTTTCCTCCTACTTGAGCACCGAAAGCCTTGGAGGTGCCAATGCCCTATTCTTCGCCCTCAAATCCATTCATGACTGGGCCGAGGTACAGAGATGGAGAACCTCAACCGTTTGCCCCCACGTCGAACAGTTTGCGGGAAGAGCTCCGGATGGGTGGCGATTGTCCATGGCAAAACTTCTCATTGAGCATGGCTCCTCTCTGATTACCCGCGAAAATGGACAGGTCCATGCCTTGCATCAGGCAAGTGCGTATGGCCAGAACGATATCGTCAAGTTCCTCATCGACGAGCTGGGCACAGACCCCAACATCAAAGACAAGGACAGCAACACGGCCTTGCATTATGTGGCGATTGGCGCGGGGAGCCAGCTGGGGAAGAAAGGCGGGATGCAGATTCAGGACCTGTGGATGACAACCCAACTACTTCTGGACAGAGGGGCTGACCCATGCCTACAGAACTTCAAGGGCCTCACGGCAGAAAAGATTGGCTTGCCCCGCAAGTGTATTGAACGGGCATGAGCCTTGCGTACTTGGGTTGTCGGGCTTCTCTCTCATTACTAATCTGGAGCTGTGTTACCAACGATGTATAAAACACGAGGGTCTATCACATTGAGTGCATCTCGAGCAAATGGCAATTCAAGGAGTGGCTCAATATAACACATGCTATATTTTTAGGCACACATCTTGAACACTGATGCAAGAGTCCAAATTGCAGATGGGAGTTCAGATTCTTCGTGTAGACACAAATTGAAGTTTTCATGTCACATATCGGCTATCTTTACAGACTGTGAACTTTGAGGAAACACCAAAGTCGACAAAGTGACTAATGGAGAAAGAATCAAAGTGGAACGAAACAGCGGGGTTAGTCTGCATGAACGATTTGGAAACGGGAAGAACTTTGCGTATATCTTTTTCAGTTCCCTTATTCTCCAACCTTCACTGTTCAATTCCGCCTGTTCAGTGAATGAAACCAGTCCCTTCAATTCGGTCGTATGGTTTCCCAAAGTATTTTCTGGAATGGTTCCATTTGCCTTAACAGAAGCAAATTTATGGACGACCTTGAGTGCTGTGACGGTACGTTGTGTGACCTTAGGGGGACCGGATGGATCCAGGTTGGCGCTGCATTTGGCTGCCACGTCCCGATCTAGCGACCATAGACCGACCATCCATGGTATTGGGCCGTGGGCCTGATCAAAGGAAATTGCGGAGAAACCTCTTTTAGTACATTTAAAGAGTCATCATATCCAAGATGACAAACATTTTCCGCCCCTTCAGCATCCCAAGAAAAGCCTATGAAGCAGCCTACATTACAGTTTATCAAAGTCACTGGTGCAATACAGCAAAACTCAGAACTTTGGTTCGATGGCACGCACCACAGAAGAGATTGCTTCATTCTCTCAAAGCCAACAAGTCCGCCCTAGCCTGGAGACAACACCTCCAGAGATTGTTCTTCTTATCGCCGTCTTCTTGTTTGGAGAAACATCACGTAGTGCATATGACATGGAAGATATCAGCGATCCTGCCAACGCATGGCGGGTGCGTTGCCCACAAAAGAGACCACGAGGAAGATTGTGGTATACGAAAACAGAGGGGGCTTATTCCAGGTTTGACCCCGAGAGGGATGTCATTCACCTTGCAGCGACATGCAGGAAACTGCACACCGTTCTGACCCCTGCAATCTACAACCACGATGTTCAGCATGACTATTCATCGGCTCTATTCATCGCAGCCAAGAAAGGGATAACGAGTGCGGTGTTATTGTCGCTGCAAGCGGGCGCCGACATCAACGCGCAGGACAGAACCATGTTCGACTATTACACATATTCCGAGGAAAGCAACACGGAACGCTACCCAGTACAATCATCTTTCACGGCCCTGCACTGGGCCGCCTTCTTCGGCAATGAAGAATTGGCCAAACTGCTGATCGCGAGAGGCGCAGATGTCAACGCCAGAGCCGATATGGGATATCGTTACTACCTGTGGGACGACACTGAAGAATGGGTCGAAGAACCTCTGGATAGCAGCAATCCACAGATGATCATGTTCTGCCACTCCAACAAGGAAAGCGATGATAGCAGAAGGTCTGGGTACTTCGGCAAACGAGACACTATTCACATTGGGGCAAACCCCCTCTTCTTTGCTCTCAAGGCAGACACAACTTCTGCAAACTACCTGAGGTGGCTCATACAGGTTGATGATCCCTACGACGATCAGAAAAGTGTTCTTAATGGAAACGAGTCTGATAAACGGTCCTCAATGGCGGAATTACTAATCAGGCATGGTTCATCTCTGCTCACACGAGAGTACGGAGCGATCCATGCCTTACATCAGGCTACTGCGTACGGCAACGAAGCTATGATCAAGCTTCTCATTGATGAGATATGGGTCTGCCCGAATACCAGAGACGAGGACGGTAATACACCCCTCCACTATCTGGCAAGAGGAGATGTTTCTTGTTCTATGGGCCGGACGACCCTGAAACTGCTACTGGACCGAGGAGCAGACCCAACACTGCAGAATTCTGATGGCCTGACACCTCAGTATCAGCATAAGTGGCGACTCAATGGATAGGACCATGGTAATCCACATGCGTTTGACACATTTCAATGGGAGGCACCAAATGTATTTTTGGAAGTAAGGTGAATTTGTTGGAAGATTACAAACGAGGACCATCTTTCTTACATTGTTGCGCTGATTCGGCTGTCGCACATAATCATTGTCAGAACTTCCAAGGACGTTTACGTTGATCAATTAATAGTTCTATGGTAGGTCAAAATAAAAGTCTTGTCCATGCTCCTCCCTCTTCTTCACTTTTCATTGTCGCCAAAACCTTTCATTTAGGAGCTTCACGCAGTGTCTCCAAGGCAGGCGTGCTAAGAAAGTCCGGTAACATGGTTTCCGGTGGGAAAGGCTGCAATTCGACAGACAGTCGCACTTCGTAACAAAGCATGTAATATTTCGATTGTATCTAACCTGCGTTCGTGACTGGCTTCTAGGCTGCAACATATCTACCTTACCGCAAAAAAGGTTATCAGAATCTTGTGTGCTGCTGCCAAAAAAAACTTCATTCAAACAAATCTGCAATGATTTTTATCTACTATTTGAAGAATACGTACGCAAAGAGCGGCAGATACTATTGCTTGGCCTTTCGGTAACCCTCCTCAGACGGCAGGAATCGACAGACACATCTCTTCCGACGTAAGGCCATTCGAACCTTTCAGGTTCGTGCCTGCTCCTACCTCTACTAGAAGTTCTATCATCTCGTTTGTGTGTTTGTATGGGCCATCTTCGTGGTTTCTGGCTAAAATGTGGGGTGGCGTTTCGTCATCTGTGTTTCGAACGTTTGGATCCACGTTAAGCTCGTCCAATAAGTATCTCGCGACATCAATGTCACGATAAGATGCAGCTTGGTGCAAAGCGTAAAATTTGGTTGCATCGCAGGTGATGACAGAGGAGCCTGCTCGAATCAAAAGTTTCATAATTGCAAGACGACAGCCACTTTCGTCTTCGGTGACTTAAAGGTCATCCTCTTTGAATGTCGACGCATCCCACTTCATGCGATGAATGGGACTCGGGCTGCCCTCCAAAGCAAATAATAGTGCTTTGGCCCCAATTGGGATCTCAAGGTCGCTAAATATCGGAAATTCAGCATACTGCTCTTTTGTGGCAGTCATCATAGCTCGATGCGAATGGCTCCAGTGGAGGGTCTCGGACTCCCACTGATCGCCAGATTTATATATTTCGAGACTGTGTTGAAATCCGAGGTCGGCTCGCTCTTGAAAGTCCGCGCCGTTTGCAAGAAGATATGCGACGAGCTCCTCGTTTCCATAGAAACAAGCCCAATGCAAAGACTTGAGAGTAGAGAAAATCGGGATTCTCCAATACTCAATATCGTAATCATACCCATCACTGTCCGTGATGGAAAATGTCGAACATCTTTCGATCAGCCGCATTGATGTCTTGCCCATGGCTCAGAGCTCTGATGACACCTTCCATTGACCCCCTCTTAACTGAAAGCAGTAGCGCTGAAGAGAAGTTGACTTTCTTGTCGTGTTCGAGGATAAAGGGGGCGATGATTGTGTGCATTTTACTGCACGTGGCGCCAAGGTGCACAGCATCTCTGACAGATTTGAAGCTCAAATAGTCTTGTGATTCATGCCATCTAATTCTAATCTTTTCATACTCCGTGTAGCCACCTAGAGGGTACTCTTCAAGCATTTTGTCGACTATTTCCAATACCAATTCGGGTGGCATGCATTGGAGGTTTGCTTCGGGGTTTTGGGGCTCCTTGATGCTTTCTTTGCCTCTTTGGAGGCAGCCCGTCTGGCGGCTTTCATGGCTCTCGCGGCTTGAGATTCTTCGGTGGCCCTTCTCGGTAAGCGATTACAGCGAGCCATGTTGGTTTTGTCTCCGCCGGGAAGGATTCATTCAAGTGACTGGGATTATCCTGCGTTACGATAGGGGAGAAACTAAATAGCTTCTTAAGTGGTGTCATTGCTTCGGGAAAAAACCCAGATAAGGTCTGGGGAAGTTCTCATCATGGTGAATTCTCATGGAATCGCAAGGGTTCTTGTCCAGTGACATCCTTTCTAGACGATCCAGTCACGCACCGTTTGGAGACGAAGCACCGTAACAGTGGGTCACTGCATACTAACCCTCGTCAAGCATCACAGTGAATTCTACTACATATCCCGTTTCTACTTCATCACTCACTACAAGCCTAATTAGTGAGCGAAAGTCGACTTCAGCGCTCAGGCAAGGTATCAATATGCAGGAGTAGCTGCAACTGGCTTTCCAAACTTAGAACCAGAGAGGCAGAAGTCACTAGATTTGCTGCCTGCTATTAAACTCCCACTAATGTCCAACAACAGTAATCAGACGATGCCTAAGTTAATATTACCGCCTCCTGTCAGCAAGAAGCTCTGAAATACAGATCATCTCATTCCATCAACTCTTTCTTCTGAAGGGCACCCTCCATCGGCTTCATCCACTCGATCCTCCTTGTCGTAAAGATCTCCGCCGACGGCTTTCTCATGTTCACAGCATCAGCATCGTCCAAGATGCCGGCCTTGACATAGCAAAGCCCCTGCGTCTTTGGGCCTTCTCGCCATAGCGTCGTGCCGCAGGAGCCACAGAAGTGGTTGGTGACCGGGTTGCCGCTGAGTGCGGGAGCGGTGAACTCCTTGAGGCTAGCCCCATCAGTGACCGACAACTGACTGGCTGGAACTACCCAGTTGACGGCAAAGGCACTGCCAGAGGTCTTGCGACAGTCGAGACAGTGACACATAGCCTAAGTAGTCTGTATGAGCTTTGCAAATTCTGCGATTAGGTCGGAAGCTATCCACTTACAGCGGCTAACGGATCGCCCTTGATGGTGACCTTCGCGGCCCCACAGAGACACGTTCCAGATGTCATGGTCGGTGCAATTTGGATCCGGGAAGAGAACACAGAAAGGAGATATTGGTCAGATGGTAAAACTGGAAGAGATGAGAGTGACCGAAGTAATACTACGTTCCTGGCAAATGCCCTTGATTTTATAATTCCTACATGGCGCCTGTGGTTTGAGATGTTGCTGCAAAGCAGCAAACACAGAACCTCAAGACTAAACCATTTCGGGCGGTGTGAGCGATAGCGAACTATGATTGGTCGCATTCGAAACCTCCTCAATCCAGTGTCTCGAGTCAAATGCTTGGTTTTAGCTCGTGCACGCCGTCGTGCTGCTAACAGCAAAACTTTCACTCTGGTACTCATCATTTTCGCAGACCGACATGTCCGAACTTCAAGGAGCCTTTCATGTAACTGCGTCAATTTCACCGCCACCAAGCACCTTTTAGACGATGGTTTCCGCGAGGCCAAACCCGCAGGCGGCGCCGAGCTCCCGAAGCCTCCATGCGACCCAGCCTTTACTGTACTCGTCAACTAGATTAGACTGAAGCATGGCCGTCATCGGCCAGAGGAGTGAAAAGACTAGCATGCCCACGCCTGGACCGTTCTGGGTCGACCCCTCATCAAGGCCGAGCGCCTTGCCTAGTTCATTCACTAGAGAAGGTGCAGCAGCTGGCATGCTTAACAGCTGCTGGTCGAGATGCATGCTCATGTCGTCCAATGAGTCACTGGTTGCTTTTGAGATTATTTCAAAGATGTGTAGTCGTACTGTCAAATAGAGGCATTTTGCGACAGCAGCGTGGGTGGCGCTCGAGATGGTAATGAGTGCATTGAACACAGCGGGCGGCGGACCATCGAATTTGGGGTCGAAGGTTATGTTGTTGGCAGCCTCTTGGAGGTCTTGAGCCACAGAAACGCCTGATCTGACAATATCTGTGAGAGAATCAGAGGCTTGCCCTAATGTTGCAGACATAAAACGGATCTTAATGTCCACGGCCCGTCGAGCCAAGGGATCCAGCAAAGAACCCTGGTCAAGAGACTTGATGAACGCTTCAAGTTCGAACCAGAGGGGAGGGATCATGTAAGATGTCGTGAAGAGGTCTGCCAGCTGATAGTCTAGTCAGCAGAGTGACCGGTCGTTTGAGTAGAATGGGACAATAATACCCTGAGATGCTGGAATATCACAAGTAGAGTGCAATCCAGCGCGTTGCTTAGCCGGTGCTGCGCTCGATAGCGAAATAATGCCAGCGCTCCACGGGCGTGGGGAAGACACCCCGGCTCAGAAGTCGGGTTAAGATCCGGAGCAAACTCTGCCGCGATGACCTGCGGGGTCTTGTTAAAACTGTGAGCTAGGGGGAGTCTGCAGCCGCATACCTGGAAGAAACCCATGACAAACAGCGCAACGAGCACCGAGTCATCTCTCACTAAGACCTCATTCTGGATTGCCTTATTCACTTCGCGGATCGCCTTCCCATATGTCTGCCGCGCACGATCCATCAGCCCAGCTTGGGACTGCTGGCGGGCCACGCTGGCCAGCGCTGCGGCGTGGATGGCGTTGGCAAGACATGAAGCAGGCTGCAAGGCATAGCAGTCTTTCAAAGATGTGAGGTAAGCAATGCCAGACCTCGAGGTATAGTCACTGAAGAATTTGTAAACACTCGGCGTCTCGGGGCCGACGAATGGCGTCCAGGCCGGCGGCGGTGAGCTGATGTTTCTCCCTTGGAGCTGACCTCCACCAGACTCAGCTCGACGCCTCTGAGCCCTCTCGACTCTCTTTCGAACGTGCTCCTTGGCGTGTGTGTCCTGCTGGCGGAGGACTAGGGTCCACTGATCTAAGTAGCCGGGGCAGACATATTTGAGGCGACGGCACCGTGAGCAGGACGGTTTCTCCTCGTCGCACTGGTGTGTGGACTGTGAGTAACAAGCGGCAGGAGAAAATCGGGCAAGTCGGAGATTCTTACCTTGACTCTACCTTCCTTACAATTGAGACATCCTCGGGATACTCGTCCTCTATATGCCATGTTCGCACTTGGAATGAACAAGACAAGCATTGAAGCTACCGTCGCGGGGAAGTCTATCGCAAAGAATGTCAAAACATCGGGGATTACTAATCCTCTCCAAATTATGACCAGCGAACCTGGCACAGACACTCGGATACGCACTTACGGGGTATGGAGTTAGGTAGTAAAGAATCTCATTGTTTGTTCACTCTGTCGGGAAATAAGACCGAGCAGTGTGGTCACCTTATGCTCCGATCTATTTCAGCTCCAATATGCTTGTTTCCTTCCACGGTCTCTGCCTCTCGCCTAGTTGAAAGAACGTCAACGAGGGGCACCCACTTCACTCAAAAGTCTTGCCCTCCATCGGCCAAAAATCTATACCCTTTGACTGGACCGTTGATCCTGATATATCTAAGCACCCTCCTGACCTCTCGTTTCTCTTCGTCATATGCGCGTTGATTCCCGTTCAAGATAGTCTCGTATTCGCGCCCCCATTTGCATCCATTCCACAGCAGCAAATGTGCCAAATCTAAGCCGTTAGGTGATTCCAACGCCATTTGAATGGGTCGAACACCCGAGTCTGTTTTGGCGTTGACGTCTGCGCCGGAAATAAGTAGGAGATAAAATGTTCTCTCAAGTCGATTGACGTCGAGCCCTTGATCAAAGAACCCATTCACGTTAGTAGGTATAGCCATGTAGTGCAACGGAGTGAGTCCCTTGCTATCCCTGACATTGGCGTCAACGTGCAAACCTCGGATCAGGTATTCTGCTATATTGATGAGACCATGAGCGCATGCTTGATGTAAGGCATGGACATTTTCGTACTGCCTTGTGATGAGGCTGCATCCAGCTTCGCAAAGGCGTATTACCGTGCCGATATCCCTTTGATTGAAACTTTTCTTGACAGCCTTAGCATCATCCGGGATACCCTTAGGATCTTCCATGGGGTCACGATCCCTGTGTTCTTCATAGCCGTTAGCATATACAAAGAGGTCACGGTTCGCGTGTAGATATCTCCTTACCGGACCAGCAACATTTGTGCAGACTTGCCTTGAGCGCGAAGAAGAGCGCATTCGCCCCAAACAGTGGCATTGGACTGGAATCTTCCCAATTTGTGACTGCAAACGGAGCAAAACGGCAAAATAAATGGGAACTTCCATTTGTAACTCTCGTACACCACGCGTGGGCCCTTTTGTTGATATCGACTTGGTGATTCAAAAGTGCGTCGACAATTTCGGGATGACCATAGAGGCATGCAAGGTGCAAGCCAGTAAGGGAGGGCAAGAGCCATTTCCTCAAAGTTGGGACTGGAGGGAGTTTTCGAGATATTCCGTGTACCCGAGCCCAGTGGAAGAACTGGGTGTGATCCTCCGTGTTCGGGTCGGCCTTTCCGTACTCCAGAGACCTGATAACCCCACTAAGCACGCCCTTCCTTGCAGATATCATCAACGCAGAGGAGTAGCCGTACTTTGTATCATATCGATACAATATCGGGGTCACCATCGAATAGAGCGTCTTAGATGTCGCTGCGAAGCGTGCTAGATCTCTCCATCTCTTGAACGCGCCCCAATTCAGCTCTGTCTTATCCAGTAACTGGAATAAATCATCCATATTGTCAACGACTTTGATGTGGTCGTATATTGTGAGGCCTCTTCCCACACTCTTGTTTATATCAAGGGTCTCGACTTCAAGAATAGTGTCGGTGATTAGAAGAAAAACGTCTGCCGGAAGGGCAGTAATGGATGGAGCTGTTTTCTCGACGACGTTATTTTGATCTGACAGTCGTGGCATATTGGGATCATAATCTGTCTTTGTGGGGTGATAAGATGTAAAGCTCAAAGAGCTTTGCTAGCCAGGCAGCGTCAGTTGACTACCCGGGCAGTGTTCCCTAACTTACTTCTATGAGGACGACAGTAGTAGAGAAAATAGTAACGATGATGGACGACGATGATGGACGACGATAGTATGGGCGATACGAGGTCACGACGGTGGTGACGATGATAGCAAAGAGAGGAAACGTAATCGCACAGGAAGGATAGGAGGTCTCGGCGGGACATACGGATTATGTGAAGCCTCAGAACCTTCCCCAACAAAACAACGACCCTCCCAGTGTGCCTAGGTAAATATGCTTTTCTCCGGGCCCAGTTTGCTGCAAACGTACTGCAGGCTGCCTCTAAGTTTTCAAAGCTACCGAAATGCCTAAGCCATTTTCCTTCTGGCTAGACAGGTGGACCGACAGGGTGGGATCGAGCCGTCCACATTGATTTATATCATAGCGCAGGTAATTCAAATCAATGCTTTTACCACCATTAGCTATCAAACCCCTCTATTTCTCAAGTTATGCTGCTGGTCCCCATCGCGTTGCCGACCTGATGTCTCCAGGGGTATGTCGACTTCTCGACCTGGCTGATCCGATGGGCCAGGATTTCCCCTGTCGACACCGAGAACGACCGCATTTCTCTCGTCACTCAGATGATATTCCGACACGAACAGGTTCAGAACCGTTGCCAGCCCCGCAAAGGCGACATACTGTTCGACAAGGTTAGCAACGAAGGGCTTTTCAGGGTTCTCGAAGCACGCCACGCCGAGGTGAACCTGATGCACCGAGTAGCAACTACTTACCATAATCCATACCGTCCTCAGTGCTCCAAAATAGGCCTGTCTCACAGGTACTTGCTGGTCTGTTGAAAGTAGCCCAATTTCTTCAACATGAGCCGACGCGTTATCCCCATCGAATCGACTTGCCAAGTCGTGACCGATCTGGCGAGCCAAGGCTGAATTCCCTGCCTTCATCTGATTCTGGAAGATGACACCACCAACAACGACAGAGATGGCTGTCGCGATGGAGCGCAGGAAGCTCATCGTTGCCAGTACGGCAGCTGTGTCGCGTGCTGTGGTTGCAGCCTGAGCCGCCAGGACGGGAGCTTCAATATTGAGCCCGACGCCAATGCCGGTGAGGATCTGGAATACAAACAGCTTTGCTAGGTTGCGTTCGAACTCGAGGTTGATTAAGAGCCCGGTGCCTAGTGTCAGGAGAACCTGCGCTGCGTACATCAGCACCCGGTAACGACCAGTCTTCTGGATGAACACGCCTGCGCAAGCCGCGGATAACGAGCAGGAGACAATTAGTGGCAGCAGATACAGGCCGGATGTCAACGCGTCGACGCCCAACACCGCTTGTGAATACAAAGGCAGATAGTACGTGATGCCAATGAAGACGAAAGCATTGAAGGCGAAGACGAAGTATGCAGCCGCTTCCGACCAGCTTGACAGCAGCCGCAAGGGAAGCACGGGATTGGCGGCGAGCTTCCACTCATTCATGAGAAAGATGCCAATGGCGACGAGGCCGAAGACGATGAGACAAATGACCGTGGCCGAAGACCAGGGGTGCGTAACGTCACCAAAGTCCAGAGCGAGAAGGACCATCAGCGACCCGCCCATGCAAAACAAACTGCCTGTCCAGTCGATTGCCTTGAGTCCGGCCGCGACGGAAGTGTTGGGGGATGGAAGGTCGAGAAAGAAGAAGAGAACGATGAAGACCACTCCGCCGATCGGTACTTGATTGTTAATCAGTCTTCATGCTCCAATTGACACATGCAGATTCACTCACGATTAATCCAAAAACACCATCGCCAACTAGTAAAAGGACAGTCAGCAAAAGACATCTGGCTTACAGCGTCTGCTTGAGTGATAGGGGCGGGACCTACTCGAGTCTTGTCGCAAAGACACCGCCCAGTACGGGACCTACCGCACTACCGATGGCCCAAATTATGGAGGTGATGGCAAGATACAACCCGCGGTCGCGAAGCGAGAACATGTCGCAGATAATGGTGTTAACCATGACACCCATACCGGAGGCGCCGACTCCTTGAACGGCGCGGCCAGCGATGAGGGCGTCCATATGAGACGCAAGCGCGCAAAGCAGACTTCCGACCAGGAAAATCGTCAGAGCCAAGAGAATGATTGGCTTCCGCCCCCAGAGGTCTGCGACGGAGCCCCAGATTGGCGTCACGGCGGTGAAGCCGAGGATGAATGCCGAGCCTACCCAGATATACCCAGCGACCGAATCGAGCGATGCCACGATGTTTGGGATAGCCGTGGTCACGATAGTCATGTCCAGCGCTGAGAGGGCGACTGATAGGCAGAGCGACGTCATAGTAAGAGCAATGGTCGTCCCTGAGAGTTTTGGCATGTCGGTATTGGGGTCGTCGTCCGGGGGCAGATCGGGATGCGCAACATTAGAATGCTTGGAGGTTTGCGTCGTTGTTGTTTCTTGAGGAGAGGCCTTTGGCGCGAATTTTGGCGCGGTTGAAGGGGCGGGAGGTTGTATCTCGTCTCCATCTTGTTGCAAACGCGAAGAAATCCCGATTCTGTCACCGGTTCCCTCAGGATAGATTGCAGCGAGTCCTAACGACATGGTGGCCTCAATTGTCATGTGTATTGAGAAACTTGAAGAGGTCAGAGGGAAAAGTTGGATAATTTATCAGCAAAAATCGGATCAAACGGAGATCTGAAGGGACCTTTGTCAAATAGTGGTGTGACGCCGTCAGAAGAAGTCGGACTCGGATTATTGGCTTGGCCGACGACAATTCGAAGGCAGCATGAGATAACGCGAACATGATTGGCGCTTGGGACTTTCCAAGGCTCTGAAGGATGCTTGGCAGTATTGTGCTTACGCACATTCCGGGGGCACGACTCCGAAAGACCATCGATGGCGGTGGTCACAGCAAAGTTCAAGAATGGAAATTAGCTTATGACTGCGTTACAAGTATCTAGCTCGTTGACGCGTGAAAAAAACGCTCCGTGGCCAGCGATTGGGTCAACTAAAACTCCGAACTCACACCACCGCGACCTTCGTGTAGCATTGCTGTGTTGCAAAACATACCCGGGGTGTGAAAGTTGCCCTTTGCCAGAACTGACTCGGCAAGGGACAGGTAGCAAACAGAATGACATCATTGACATGCAAATGAAACGCAGTAGGCGTTGATAAACAAACCTCATGCGCTGCAAATACGGCGTGACGAAGATGGCGAGAAACGAATATTTCTCCGTTCCTGGACCGGCTGTCCATGTTGCTAGCCATGCTGCATTTCGTGGCGAATGGCCCTTATGAGCGAAAGTCTGGCTGGGCGGTTTGAAATTAAACACTAGTTCGGTATTGCGATGTGGAAAAAAAGCAAAACATGTATTCCACGCGATTTTTATTGCAATAGACTGAAATTATTCGATTATTATTGTTATCATCATGCGCCGGTAGCAACGTAGAATACTAAAGTTCAACACCTAATGAGTCTTACTATCTGGCCGGATACTTTCAGCTAACTAAGCAAATAGTAATGAGGTCTGATAATTCATTCTATTGTGGTGGTTTTCTTATTCTTGTCGTCCCCGTCGTCCCCGTCGTCCCCGTCGCCCCTACATAAAGTCCCTGTTTCTGTCTCTCTCTGTCCGTATTGTTGTTGCCGTCGTCTAAACAGCATGCGCTTACCATGGTTCGGGCACATCAGATTCGTAGCCTTCCACATTGGGCGGCGCCAGTCCATCGTTTCCAATATCGTAACGAAAATAACTTTCGGAGCCGGAATAGCTGTAGTAGTAGTCAATTGTTTTTTGACGCCATTGTGCCCCATTCCTAAGGAGACACAAGGCAGTGTCAGAAAGGTCGCGACGAACAGCCAGGTCCAAGGGGGTCATGTCCTCCCTATCCGGGGCGTTGATGTCCGCGCCGGCTTCTTGAAGTCGTTGGATAATAGCCTCTGTCCGGGTGCTCGCGAGGTTTCGGCCTATATAATGCAATGCAGTGTCTCCTTTGTCGTCAGCCACGTTGGGATTGCAATGCCCCTCTGCAAGCAGGTAGTCCGTGATGTCTTCCAGTCCATAGATAGCTGCTACGTGGAGGGCGTGAAGCCCATCATAGGTGCGGATCACCGGCGATGCCCCGGATTCTATCAATTTTCTGCAGAGAACAAGTCTGTTGGCTGAAGAAGCAGCAGCAGCTTCCTTGCCAAGAGACTTCAAGGCGAAGAAGAGAGCGTTCACGCCAAGTGATCTCGCAAGTCGTCGACGCGCGTATGTTTGGAGCAGCCAGTTTTCATCCTGCGTACAGTATGAAAAGAGAGCGAACTGATCGTGCACGAACCGAACCTTTGCTCTGTCAGCTCGGGTGCTCAGCGTGCAGCGGGCGTCGGCATTGGCGCCGTGATTGAGTAGGGCGTCTACAATCTTAGCGTTACCACCAATCGCTGCCCAATGCACAGCCACCGACGAGGATGAAACGCCATAACTGTACGGATCATCTTTGAATGGTTTGGTGTTCTGGCGTTGAGTATAGTCTGGATTCTCGGTGTCGGCGCCATACTGCAGCGATCTCAGAACGCCGTCCAAGTTGCCCTTCTTGACCGATAGCAGCAAGGCTGAAGAGTGATTGTACAGATTGTCCCACTTGTGTAGTAGAGGCTGAACATGCTTGTAGAGGTCTTTGCAAGTCTTTGACATGTCGGCAATATCTTGCCAGTGATCAAATGTACCATTAGCGCGGTACTTACTTCTTACCGTGACCCCATCGTCGTACGGACTGGTCGTGTGAAGGTCAGGGAAGAAAACAAACTCTGCAATCAAACAGATGATCTCGCCGGGCATATGCTGAAGACTCGTCATTTTGACGTTGAAGGGAGTAAGGTGTTGATGTGAAGAGGGACCTGCCCCGTGGCGACTCGCGCCCGCTTAATATACCTCGTAGGTGGCCATAGAGGTTTCTCCGTGAAGCGTAGGCCATCCTGGCCCTCGAATACTTACTTCCCCGTCAGAGTTATATAGTAGTCCAAAAGGTGTGTCCACAGCCATAGAGCTAAGGGATTTCTCTGTTCACAGTCCAAGCGACTATCTCCTGTGGCTATACTCTGCCTTACCGTCATCGTCGTTGCTGGTTTGGTCGCTAATATCGTTACTATTGTCGCTGCCGTTATCGTCTTTCACCGTCGTCGTCCACCGTTGTCGTCCACCATTGTCGTTCACCGTTGTCGTCCACCATTGTCGTCCACCATTGTCGTCCACTCTCATTATCCTCATCAAAGTTACCGAGTACAGAAGAAATATAGCCGCCCAGACATGTGATAATTAGGCAATCTCCTGGTAAATATCTCCGTCGGAGTAACCCAGTAGTCAACATGGTCTACAGGTAATATATCAATTCTAGTTTAAGTTGACGAAACAGGAAGAGAAGCCTAGCCAAGCGTGAAGTATCATCTCAGCAGCAATGCAGAGAAACCTTTTGTTTGATCTAGACTAGTCTGTAAGATGGAGCGGGGCGAAGAGGTTGTATTTAGCCGGGCTTCTGACCATACACAACATATCTAAAACCTATTAGGCACATGATACACTCAAACCTGAATTTCAGAACTCACATTGGCCACCATCCATGTATTGACTTGTCCCTCATATCCTTCCTCGCCCCCGCCAGGAATACTTCGAGCTGTGCTGGCGACCAGCCGAGTGCTCTCGTAAATAATGCCAGACTCAATCCCGAAAGGCCATTTCCAAGGTTCTCATATGTCCACATACCTAACCCAATGTTAGTTTGAGCCAGATGTCCATGTCGTTTAAGAAAACTCATACCTAGCTCTTTGTACTTTGGGTCTTTCGGCCACGGGTTCGACGGCCATTTGTATATCTCTTGCTTAATGTTCTTGAATCCGGCTGCGGCAAGCTGTTCTCTGTAAAACTTGCAACTATCAAGCGGCCTCTTCCAAACCGCCGCTGCCTCGAGCATGTGCGTCGCCCATTTCTGAGCGGCGCATGCGGGTGTCACGGTGCCGTCGTCACTTTTCAGATCGAGTAGGATATCTGACAACTCCAACCACCCACCGGGCTCAAGAAATCTGGGGCGCGTCAGCCACATGAGGAACCCGCCATTTGCGGGAGAACGCACTCGAAGCTTTGCCGTATAAACCTCGGCCAGTCGGCGATCGAGCCTGTTAGCATTCTGCCGTATATGAAGTCGAACTTGTAAGAATAAGTCCATTCGTCTTCTAGGTCATCGACGTAGAATGTGACATTCGGTGGAACACTGTTGTTTTGGCGTCATGCATGCATTAGCTCCTGCGACGCTAGCAGATTGGTTATGCAGTCATCAATACTGACAATACTGGCTGGATCGGACTCAAGTCCACGCCGGTAATCTATCTCCCGTAAGCCACATGAAAATCACCCCAACCCCCTTGCCTGGGAAGCTGAACACAGCATGAACTCACAAGAGTCTCTGGATGCTCGTCGGCTGCAGTCAAAACCAACGCAAGCCACCAAAGGTCAGCTCTCAAAATCCGGGAAATAAAAAGCCAAGCCCCCTGCCAGAGAACGAAGGAAGTTGGAAGCGAATTGAAGGAAGCGAAGTGAAGTGGGCCCAGGGCGAAAGACAGCGAGAGAGCGTGGCTGAGTGCCCATTTTTCGTACCAAGGTCCATGGCCCATATCCCCGTCCCCGTTCCTGCATCTAGTACCCGGCGGAGCGGCTTGTCCCGGCCGGCCGGACACGTAAACAACTGGTTATCAAACGTGAGGGTGTACAAGTGATGTTGGAGGTCTGTTTTTCCCTCACACACGTATGAAAACGTCAGCGCTAATTCCAAAATGTCTAACAATCTCGCGATCGGCTTTTTCCCGCCAAGGGGTCTGGCTGACCTAGTCTGTCGTTTTCAACCTGACTCGGGCGTCAACGGGCAATTATTCTTCTCTCGGGTTCCGTGGCCTCGGCTCCCTTCGCTTGGAACAGAATTGTGGCACTTACCGCGTCGTTGGGTAAGACATATCCTGGAAATTGGGAAGGGGGGCCCCGTCAGTTTTGGCACAATTTTCGGCAGATGGGCTATGAAGGGTTATGACAGATGAATACGAATAACTCACTGCCTTCCCGGAAGGAGTGATAAGTCCTCCCGTTCTCTTCGCGATATCGCATGATGCTGCTGGTCATTGACATTGAAGACCCAAGCACAGACTCCAAAACAAGAAAACCGAAAGTCAGTATCCGAATTTCCGAATAGACACGTAATGCGACTGAGAGAGGGGCCGGGCGGGCGGCAAAGTGCTCACCTCCCCCATGGCGGAATCTGCATCGCCGCCGTCATTTTCATCATCACCAACCTGCCCCCAAAAGTGATCAGCCCAGAAGTTGACCAAAAAAAAGCCACGCATGGGGTGGTGGGGAAGCCCAACAGCGACATCTTCCATACTCACATCCGCCTCCAAAGGCGCCGTGGCGGCCGCCGCTGGTGCTGCCGGATGCACACCCGCACCCGCGCCCGCATCCGACCCCGCCGCCCCCGAACTCGCCATCACTCAACTCTCGGCAGAAGAAAACAGGAAAACGACAGAAAATCTGAAAGAACGAGATGATTGCCCGATGACCTGATGATCCAACGGCGAGTTGATTAGTCGTACGTGGGAGTCGACGAGCGAAACAAAAAGAGGTGCATGCGCGGGAATAAGAAAACGGGGGACGATGACAAGAAACGATCGCAGAGACAGTATCGCCTAATCGTCGTTGCTTTTTGGGGACTTTTTTGGAACCTTTTTGGAGGGCGGGTTTGGTCTTGGACCTCGGCGAAGGGGTGGTGCCCACGCGGATGCTCAGGCATAACCAAGACACACGGCTTCAGCCCAATAAAGCGCCCGGGCATTCGGGCAACTGCAGCGTGTGAGTGTGAGTGTGTGTCTGTCTGTCTCCGCGGGGAGACCAGCGGACCCCAATGACTGAACGGGGTAGAAGAAGCAAGAATCAAGAAAAAGTGTGTCTACTCTCAAACGTCCTGTCGCCCGTCGATCAGAGTTCAAACCGCCCCTGGGGGCCGTTGGTGGCCGCAGCGCCCTCCATCACTGTCCATCATACATCACCGATTGTGCATCCAACATGAGAAGAGAGATGGCCCAAGTTTTTCCTCCGTCGGGTCCTCCCCGAACACCCAGAAAAACAGACCGTGTCCTTCCTTCATGGCGGCCCCCCCCTCCCCGCTCCGCCGCGCCGCGGTCCGGCAGGTGTCAACTTGCATCATCACACACTAAGCCGGGGAGCTACAAGGCAAGCAGCCGTCAAAAAGGCAGTGTGCCCCCCACAAAGCGGTTGTGTGAGTGGCGTAATTGAGCATCCATGGGGTCCATGACAGGAGTCAACCGGTGTGCTGGCGCTGTCCGCCCGCCCCCGACGACCCCCGAGGACATGGCTTCGTAAGGTTTGTAGAGTGCGGTAATCTGCAGAGACCCGTTGAGTAAGAGGACTTCGGTTTGCTGTTTATGGACCTTTGGACGTTTTGCGAACCGGGCGTCCATATGCGAAATAAGCAAGGCGGCAGTGGGAACCATTGGCCCATATCCACCTCGCCGATGTGCCGTTGCGGGTAGCCGCATGGGCCCAGGATGGCCCCCCTTTGCGACCCAGTCATCGCCCCCTACCTGATCTTCCTCCTGTTTAAGGTCTTGTGCGTCTGTCTCTGTATGGACGGCGTGGTTGTGTGTGTGTCCACGACGACGATATGAGGCCCATCACAGACATTGCACACAGATGAACGCATGTCACTGGAAGGGGCGAGAGAGGGTCTGGACTCCAACGTATCAGGTTGGCTGCAGCTGGCTGTGAAGAAAAAACAAATAAACCACACACCACCATGATCCATACACCACCAGACACACACACATACACCACCACCTCCACTCAACTCACGCACGCGGCAGCACATCACCGCCGCCAAAAGGCTGGGCACGCAAAGCAAGCTTACCTGCATCCATCGTGGCGGCCAGATAGCGCGGAAGATGAAGTGACATTGTGCTCTGACGTTGAGGTGTGATGGGGGCAGCGCACCAGCGGCTGGCCACAGTCCATGTCCATCCAGGCAAAAAAAATTCACGATGGCAACCCGGAATCTTGCACCAAGTCACCCGCCGTGAAGCACGGACAGCTGAACCCCTATCAATCCCTCCCTTCCCCCCAGTCCTCATGGATCTTTTAAAATGATCTGCCCGTATTGCTGGTCTCGACGAACTGGAGCCCTGGTGTTTTGATGTCTCATATGCCGAATTTAACCTTCTTATCCTTTCCAAGATTTCTTCATATACCGACCGTCTCGTCCCAGACTATTGTTTCCTCCCTCGTCGATTTTTGTTGCCCACCACCCCCCGTTTCCCAGGTCTTCCCAGTAGCGCGGGAACACGGACGCGACCATCCAAACGAAACGCTCAGTCTTTTTTGTTATCTTATTTTTTTCCTGTGTTGATCATTCCCTCCTTTCCTCTCTTTTGTCCCTCTTTTCCCTCTTTCCCTTCTTTTACACAATGCACAACATGAATCAAACCGTCGAGTTCGTGCATACTGCCATGAGTAGTGTCGATGCTAGTCGTCCGAACGAACAGGAGCCGCTGCTGCGCCACAGCCTGGTCAGCTATGCGACCGTCGCATTCTCGATCTTGGTCTTGTACGCCGTGACGTCTGTCGTCCGCCAGTATGCGCGTCTGCGGCACGTACAGGGCCCGCCCGGCGCGGGGTTCTCAAAGTGGTGGCTCGTCCGGACCGTGTACGGCGGCCGCCAGCATCTCGACTTTTACGATGCGTTCCTCAAGTACGGTACGTGTAACGTTGCTCAACCGATCCAGCAGACGTCCGGTGTTGTTGTGTGACGGAAGTAAAGAGATAGGCGTTTGCTGACTTGCCTGTCTTTTGATAGGATCGCTTGTGCGGGTTGGGCCGAATGATCTCATGACCAGCGACCCGGAGCTGTGGAAGCGCATGTTGGGCGTGCGCACGAGTTACAAGCGGTCGAGATGGTACGACGCCATGAGGCTTGACCCCGGCAAGGACAACGTCTTGTCTGTGAGAGACAATGAGTTGCATGCCAAGTTGAGGGCGCAGATGGCTGCCGGTGTAAGTGATGTTGCATCCCCGGAATGTGGTTGGAGAAACCTGTTGGGCTAATTCACGGTCCAGTACTCCGGAAAGGAAGTCGACAACTTTGAGTCTAAGATCAACGAGAACATCCTCCGCTTCATGGACCTCATCGACAAGTACGTCTCGGAGAACACGCCCTTCGACTTTGGCCTCAAGGCCCAGTACTTCACCCTCGACGTCATCTCCGACCTGGCTTTTGGCGAACCCTTTGGAGACTTGGCGAGCGACTCGGATGTGCACGAGTACATCCACACCATGGAGCATAACATGCCCAACGTGGTATTGACCGCCGTCTTGCCCTGGTTGTTGTCGCTTATGTCGTCGCCGCTCTTCAGGAGCATGCTGCCCTCTGAGAAGGACGCGATTGGTGTTGGCAAGACTATTGGGTGAGTGCCATCAGCATATAACCGCATTGTGGTTACGATGAAACAACAGCGGCTAACCATGGACAGAATTGCCAAGAAGGTCGTCGCCGAGCGATTCGGACCCGAAAAGAAGACGCAGAGAGACATGCTCGGCTCCTTCATCGCCCACGGTCTCAGCCAAGAAGAAGCTTCCTCAGAGATCCTCATGCAGATGTAAGCCCATGCCCGCCGCCCAACGCCAGATTACATGAAATACTCACATCGCGTCGTTCAGTCTCGCCGGCTCCGACACAACAGCGACCGCCATCCGCGGCACCTTCCTGCACCTCATCACCAGCCCCAGCGTCGTCGCCACCCTCCGCGCCGAGATCGAAGCCACCAAGCCCTCGCTGCCCATCATCACCGAGTCCGAGGCCCGCGAGATGCCCTACCTCGCCGCCGTCATCAAGGAGGGCCTGCGCATCTTCCCGCCCGTCGTCGGCCAGATGTCCAAGGAGGTGCCCAAGGGCGGCGACACGTGGAAGGGCGTGTACCTTCCGGAGGGCACGCGGATCGGGTACGGCGCGTGGGGCATGTTTCACCGGACCGACGTATGGGGCCCCGATGCCCTCGAGTTCCGGCCCGAGCGCTGGCTGGAGGCGGACCCGGACCGGTTGAAGCAGATGGAGGGCACCCTGGAGCTGGTGTTTGGGTACGGCAAGTGGAAGTGCCTGGGCCGCGACGTGGCTTTGATGGAGTTGAGGAAGATCTTTGTCGAGGTAAGCCCCCCTGATAAACTAAAGGAAGACGGGTTGACTAACTTTTGGGTGTGCAGCTTCTGAGGAGATACGACTGGAAGCTGGTCGACCCGACCAACCCGTGGAACTCCCGCAACTACGGCATTTTCGTCCAGAACGAGTTCTGGCTTAGAGGGTACAAGCGCGATTTTCAGACGGAAGAGCAGTAGTGCTGGCCAGCCAGCCAGCTTTGGAGCGGATGGAGGCTTTGTGTGTAAATTGTATCCGGTTTTTGGGGAAGCAGGTGTTCTGGTAGACAGGCTGGGCAGGTACCGCGGTACGGGGACTTACGATGATTATGACTGTAGCTATCAGCGGTTAATTTGTTAATGAGCAAGCGTAGAATTTTGACCCAGAAGCTGCCGCGCGCGAGTCACGAGTCACGACTGTGGGTTGTTCGTGAGACCATCATGCATGTTGTGCGTTTCGTCAACAACGGCCCCCATTTTCGGCGTCGTCGGCAAGGGAATAGATGTGAGTGCGAAGAGAGGCATCTTTCCTGGGACGATTCATGGACGAAAATGGTCACCTGGCTTTTGGCCTGTTAAGAATGTCGAACATTAGGACGCCGGGAAGTGGGCTTGGCTTCGGTAAGTATGGGGCATCTCAGGAAGGCGTCGTCGGCTCGCTCCCCTTGACGACAACGTCGTGATCCAAGTCATGTGAGTCGTTATCGCCCATGTTTTGCCGTCAGGCTGAACCCGCGGATTCGGAAGCGAGCGGCGTCGTGCAGAATCAAGAAACACAAACCTGCCTTAATCTCCTCCACATGGCCCAGATGATGTCTCTACACCCTCGCACATTAGAGGGGCCCGAATGTCCGCCCGCATCGTACCTTTCGCGTCCCAGAATCTGGCGAGGCTGCCTTGGCAACAGCCACCGAGTTGCATCTCCCCCACACCCACCGTTCTGGCAACACCACCCCGTCATGTCTCGGGATTCCCAGAGACCAGGAAAACTTGACACAAGCGAGAGAGAGAGAGGAAAGCTTGGGAACCAAGCTGTTTCTTGCATTGCGGCGTGGGAGTTTGGCGACCCAAGATTTGCAAGGATGATTGGTCCGGGGAAAAGCTGACGAGTGACGAAGGATGGATGGACCTGGATCCCAGGGGGTGTAAGCAGACCTCGTCCACGTTGCGAGTGGGCGAGTGGATTTCTTTTTTAGCTCACGATGGAGTCCAATTCTTTTCCGCGTGCTCGCGCGGTTAACACCTCAGCTTACCCCCCTATAAAAGTTTATCTTACCCTTCTCTACCTTTCTTAAATTAGGTAGTTTATACCTATAGAAGTTATTTATAAGTTTATAAAAGTAATACTAGTCTATTCTTATTTATAGAGGGCTAATATATAAAT